>NW_020170384.1:1872565-1947415 GCF_000524195.1 Echinococcus granulosus | reverse complement strand
CATTTGCTGCATAAATGAATGCATTTAAATCAGAAAACCGACTAACTGCAATCGCGTTAGAAGCCAAATTGCATTTTGACTATCGAAGGAGGTGAATAAAAGCGCTTCATATTAGTCCCCCTCGAATTGGTTGGAACCATGCATTTGCCAAGTTTTTTGTCCTATTTTCCGCGTATACAGAATTTCAGCGTGCTGCCGATAGGAGCACCTTCGGCTAAGTGCCGGATAATAACTTCAAAACAATTCTATTTTGTGTTTCCAGAAAGTCTGCTTCGTTGCTCCTAAAATCCGCCACTTAGTCGTAATGCTCATAAGTACATGCTGGAGGTAAAAATCAAAACATGCATATTTTATGTGGAATTTTGTTTAAACAGAATGGTAGCGTGCAAAACTGAAATATAGCAGACTAGCCTTTAATTACTGGTTCCTTCCACCAAATTATGCTGAAATGCCTGTATTTCTTAAAAGGAAATACAAACTACTTTTTAATATGCAGAGGGGAAATACAACGCCAGTGACGAAAAATTTTACCATCTCATGCGCAGTGAAAACCTTGGTTGTCGAACTACAATCAGTTGCATTTCGTCGTGACTCCTTTGTAGCGCCCCGAGACCTTGTCACATAGACAGAAAAATTCGTAATACTTAAGCAGAATATTTTATTATCATGTATAATGGGGCTGGAGGGCTACTGGTATGGCCAGGAGGCCATTCAACCCAGAGGAGGTGTAATAGCAGAGCCTTAAGTGGCCACGAATAAAAGCGATGGGTTAGACCAACTATCAAGAAATTACACAGCCCATTCTCCTTTTGATCGTCACCCCCTTCACTTACTCTGGTTCTCATCCCACGACGGCTATTACAGCGTTTTTGCTGCTGTAAAATAAAAAAGACACCAACGAGCCAAACGCGCTAGTTATCGAAGCTGTGTGCTGCTGAGACTATCTGACTGCAATGCTAATGTTCCCTCATAAAAATTCTACTGGATCTGGAGCTTCCTCCTGCTTGAGAAATGCATCGGGCGAAGAAAAAATGCGCAGGCCACATTTGCATCCCCATCGTTGATCGTAGGAACACTGGCCTAAAAGCCGTCCCTTACTTAAAGGACGGGGTGCAACGTAGCTTTGTGGGGACAAGGTTTCTCGTCCATTCCTCCTTGCCACTTGGTTCTTACTTCAGTTCTGCCAAGTCACATCCATTTGTCTGGGTTCCATCTGTCTAGTAGAGAGGTAGTGGAGGATGAATCGGTTGTGTGCTTAACTGCCACCATACGGGTACCGTAGACAGCTCAATAAAGGACTTTTCCAGGTGGTTTGTGCATGATTTTGCTTCAGTTGTTAATAGCTTTCCGGCAGAACGCGGGACTGGAGTAGTTGCTGAAGGCAGACGTCGTTTTTAATTCTTCTGTTTTGGGGATTCCACAGATTTCCCCACCCTCACCATATGCCTTTCTTCCATAAAGTTAAGGTCCAGCATTCAGTGATAGGATTCGATGTGGATATTCTTTAGCATCGGGTTCGCCCTCAGCAACCACCAATCATTTGTAGCACTCCAAACTTTAATGGAGACGAAGGACTACAGAATACTAAGGCAGAACAGGCATTGCCGACGTAGAGGGGCTGGCAGCCACTGACATGACCTGAAGACCATTCCATCCAGTGAAGGTACAAAAACCGGGCCCTAAGTGCCCCCAAAACTAAAGCGAAGAATTGAACAAGCAACCAGAACATTACAGATTTACGAAATTGGGTGAAGAAGCCTTAAAAATTTTGAACCGTGCGAAAATACAAAGCAGGCACAGCTCGCCTAATGATGCACAACTGTTGGACACCATAGCAGATCCCAAAACGCCGGAAACACAAGACTAATTTTATGATAAAAAATAATTTATTAGATAGGCTGATTTGGATCACAGATGACCAATCAAATAATTATTGCCACTTTTGCCACCAGAGTCAAGCCTTCCCCTGTTTATGACGATGAAATGCATTAAATCATCTAATAAAGCGACCGATTCGGATTAAAACAATAAATAAGACGTGTGGTGTTCGTGATCTGAGTGTAATTGCCTAATCATTTTTGGGCAGCATTACTTCAAATAGGGCGTTTCTTGTAGAGATAGATGTGGTAAATTTCGTCCCTGAGACCATGACAGGCAAAGCGCTAACGTGCATTGCAGGGAAGTTTATTATGCTCCCGTATTGAACCACCCTGAAGTAATCTTGCTTAAATACTTGAGACAAAACAACTGATGAAATGACTTTTGCTGCAAAAGTGCTCCATCGTTCCTTGATTACACATTCCTCTAAATAGCTGATAGATTTCAAAATTGTTTCAGAATTCTCTGTCCGCACATAAACAGGGGGGAGGGCACATTCAAAAAGTCCTAGGTTTGCAGTTATGTATTTGGGACTTTCAAAACACTAGGGGCTAATTTTTCTTGAAGTTTAGAAATTACAATGGGGAGTAATTTTTCATACTTATGCAAAGAGAGTTTTAAACTCTTAAGTTTAAAATAAAGCAATCGTGTAAGACCAGAAATGTCCGACTACGTCTGTGCTCTTAAGTGCCTTCTGTTCTGTAAAACTAAGCCGTCCCAGGACAGTCTGCGTCGCTTCGTCATCGACACTGAGATATCAACTCTCAAATGCTCCTTAAGGATTTAAGTTTTGCTTTATGTAATGATGGAATCCATAAAATTTTCATTTTCCTTGTCATCTCAGTACAGCACTCATTTCTTTCTTGCTTGCCAGACCCAAGATGCTGTTTTAGTACCCATCGTGAGCGAACTCCTTTAATGAAGGATTGTTTTCACTAGGCGTTCTAGGGGCTGCCTAGAACGATGATTGGAATGTTTGCCAAGGCTGGACACCAGAAACAAGACTGTTGTAATCAAGGGTATCATTGACGCACAGAACTATGACCGTCCTTGAAATGTTGTTACTATTCAAAAGTCGTACCGCAAATAAACAAATGTCTTAATTACAAAAACTAAGCTTAAAGCTTCCTTTTGATAGCAACATTAGTGGGTTGTACGTCTTGGTTCACAAAAAATCCAATCTAACGGCTCACGCCGTTTCAGACACGCACTCCCACTGTAGCCTGTCAACTGGCTTAGCGGTGTCTGGATCGGCCAACGACATGCGGGCCGGCCATTAATAACGGCAATGGAACCCACCTGGCACCTACTGCTGTGCTTGATACAAGCGTGGCAGCGCCCTCCAACGTCTCTGTAATAAGTAAATTCTCGATTTAATTTAAATATCCATCTTGCTAACCAATGTTAAATTTCTGAGGCCTCATATGACTTGTATAATCAATTTTGACAAGTTCATTGTTTCTGAAGTAGATGGCATTTCCTGTTTTAATTGAATTTAGATCAATGAATTAATTGACTTCATTTTTGCTTCTTGGAGTTATTACATATCGCTTAAGCAACTTGCTAAAGTCATAAACCCCTTAATTTATGTAATTGCACAGGTTAATGTGCTATGCATCTTGGGATATTACTTATAAATTGTTTCCAATGAAGATACCAAACGTACGGACAATTGGCCTTAATCAGCCTTTTGTAAATCTAAAACAAATTATTGCTAAACGTGACCATTTGTCGACGCAAAAAATAATTCCATTTCTCTTGCCGAGGCATTCACGGTTATAAGCACAATTTTGCTCATGAACACTTCCTCGCCGATCGAGTAGTACAGTCCTTTACTTCGAGCGACTTGGAGTTTAACAGAAGAGCAATTCTTTAGCTCTATCGCCCCCGTCGGTGGAATGCATAATTCATTTGGGACGGTTTGGATTTTAAGAGGGAGTGCAAAAGTTGCTTGCTGTTTCGTGCGCGGAGTCAATAAACCTCCGGCTTCCTGCACGGCCCAATGCTGGGTGGGAGCTCATAGCGTCGTCGTTCCAGGCGACATTTTTATCCGTCTTTTTGTAAGGAGGTTGATTCAGCCTATTTTTCCATCTCCACTTAGCAACAATGCGAGCGCTATTGGCCCGCTTTTAGCTGCACATTTGGTGCAATCAACGTGACAAGTCGGGATGCTGTCAGCACTGCTCAATACACCATTCGAGAGTTCCGCGTATGCAAGGTTAGCACAGCGATTCCTCTTTCACTTCAAAAAAATTTTTCTTCATAAGTAAATTGCAATCCTTTCAAGAAAGCACATAAATGCCTAGACTTTTAACCTCTGTTGTCGTAATAATAATTTAAATGAGATTTTGAGTGCCCCACGCAATTGGACAAAGAGATTTTGCTTCATTATCATCTTAGAATTCAAAAGAGTGCCTTAAATATTGAATGAAAAATATTCTTTACGTTGTACATGATCGACCTTTTTGCCAAATTAAACGCGAGAAAGTTTATGAAATTATGAAAAGTGGTGACGCGTTTGTTACCTATGTAGCAATCTGAGGTTTCCCCAAAGACGAAACAACAAGTAATACCAGTGCAGAATAGGTATTGCCGATGCGGGGAAGGGCTGAAGAGGCCTGAGGTCATCCACCTACAGCAAGTACAGACTCAGAGCCTTCAGCGACTACGAAACCAAGACAAGGGAGTTAAGCAAACAACCAAAGTATTAGATCACGACTGCTTCCGTACTGCCGTTAAATAAGTATGCTTTGTTTAAGCAATCGATCCTTTGAAAGGTAAATGTTGACACGCTTTTTCCCCTCTGTTCAACTACTTTGTAATAATTTTGCAATTTCTCCTGTTGTCGGGTGGGTAACTTAAGCTCGGTGTCATTTCAGAATCTCCAAGTAAGCGGCATTATATCCCTATTTTTTTGTCAAATTTTGTAACTTTTTCTTAAAAAAAATCATATTTTCTGATTAAGTAAACGAAATCATAGGATTTTATGTATGACAGTCGTAATAATCCGTTTGTTATATTGTCCAAACTGCTTTTTTGTAAGAAAAAGTTCATTTGTATTTTAACGCCTTACTAATTGTCAAAACTGTTATAAAAAGAAAAGAGGATTCATTGCTGTGAAATTTAGAGCAGTCTTGACCACCGCAATACCAAAAAATTGCGCCTTCAGATAAAAAGGGATACTGACTTCTGTTGGTAAGCTTCGATTCTTACTAGTTGCTGTTTAGCCCCAGTAAAATGTAGAGACGAAAAAAAAATCCCCACAATGTATTTCATTTCTAGAAATCCTCAAAGCAAGAGAGGTGAATCAACAGATCACTGTTATTTAATTATAATCCTGGTGAGTCGCATGTTCCTCGAGTCCTCATTAAAGAAGATAAATTCCGAAAAAATTCTTGAATAAAGATTCGAAGAACTGGACACAAGTCACAGTACAATGCTTAACGCCTATGTTAAAGATTCCAACAGTATACTTGAGTAAAAAGTTACTGCAGTTACTGGCAAATATTGACAATCGAGTTGTTCCAAACTTCGTATAATTTACTCACACGTCATCAGAAGACGAAAGAAGGCGTAACAGTGGGGCAGAATATGTGTGGCCGACGTAGAGGAGGGCAGGGGGTAGGGCTACTGGCATAAGCCGGAGGCCATGCCGCCGTGCGGAGGTTTAATGGCGAAGCCTTAATACCTATGCAACCAAAACGGAGCGTCAAACAAACAGAAAAATTATTGCAGTCAGCATTGAAAATGAGAGTCGAATTAATATAGTGATCTTGCAAATGGCATAATCTGATCTTCATCTCAAACAGTGCTTCTTATTTGCAGATTAAAACTAAACGCCGGTTTGAAGTTTTGGATCTTGATGCAACACACTTTAGCACTCGGAGTCGAATGTAGGGATAATGCTAGTACAGAGAATGTACTGTCGATGTGCAGAAGGGCTGAGGCGTCCACTGCCATGTCCTGGAGGCCACGCTACCCGGCAGGATTATAAAGACAGGCCTTAAGTGCGCATAGCCAAAGCGCAGCGCCAAACAAAACATCAAAGTAGCACAGTACAATCTTCACCATTTC
Organism: Echinococcus granulosus; assembly: GCF_000524195.1. Lineage (NCBI taxonomy): Eukaryota > Metazoa > Platyhelminthes > Cestoda > Cyclophyllidea > Taeniidae > Echinococcus > Echinococcus granulosus. The sequence continues at coordinate 1,941,463 of NW_020170384.1, read as the reverse complement.
AACAATTTTACATAAATATACATTATTTAATAGTGCCGATGGTCCACAATGCAGCAATTCTATCCTTTTTCCAAATTCATTCTCTAGCTGATAGGCTCAATAAGTGTTTTGATGTGTCATTTCTTAAAAAAGTGTAAAGTAGGATCATATTTGACTTAAGCAGCACTAAATTGCATCAACGGAATCAAATTTTGTGCCAAAATGTGAAAACCAAAGCTATCGTGAATTTTGATAGCAAAAAACCTTCGACATCGAAAAACGAGAGACGTCTTGTTAAGTCATACTTTGAAGTAAACGACGTGATTTTAAGCTTCCGACTTCAAAGCGCATTGGCAGCCCCGCCTATTTTTAAGGAAATAAAATACCTCACTGAGTCAGTCAGCTTACGAAGCTCTCAGTAGGCGCTTTGAATGGGCACCTCCGTTATACGCCAGGCTTCAGTGAACTCATGTAGAGGGATCGGCGATAAATTGTTGCCAGATGTACTACTTAGTTCAAGCCGCTTCATGCATTAAAATCAGCGCATTTTCTGTAATTTTGGGGCTCAAGTAACTTTTAGCGGAATTGTTTTGAAATGTCTTCCCTTAAATGCGTCATTGGTGACAAGCCAATCGTACTGCCACCTGCAAACAAGGTTTATACCATTGTTTACGAATCAACAAAAGATAAAATCGTATTTCGCTTCGATTGGCTAGTTATTATTCCTTGTGTTGCTTTCGTTTAACTAAGCAGCTCATAACTTTGAAGACATGTTAGAGTTCCTCATCATGTGACGAAATGGGTTTACTTCCCCGCTAAATGTTGCCATGGTAATTCATGAAATCGACTGCTTTGAAACTAAGACACTATTGGGAGCTTTGATTAAATTGAACTAAGATTTGTTTTATTAAATGAGATGTTGTTTGCGTAGGCTTTGTAAGTTTTGAAGATGGGGCTTGACATGGCTATCAAGTAACACTAACCGTCACTATCCCGTTAAGTGAAGTGAGGAGGCACATTGATGAAGTCGCTGCACCATCGGTGCTAAGCAAACCGAAAAATTGGGACATATCTTGAGAAATACTGCAATTATAATGAAAATGAAGTGAATAGATAAATTGGAATATTTTTTACGAAATCCAAGACAAAACATGAGTAATCAGCCATTGATGCATAGTTGACTCGAGTTGAGTTTTTCGGATGCCATTTTTTTCAGGGACGTGGTGTTTGAACGCACAATGAATGAATAAAAACCGAACCGTAGCACCCTGAGCCTTCCCTCAAAACTAAAGAAGTCATGATACGAGGGCAAAGTGTGAGTCGTCGAGGCACAAAGGAGCTAAGGTTGGTTACTGGAATGGCCCAGAGGTCATGATGCTCAGTGGAAGCACAAGAATCGAGTCCTAAGCACCCTCTCTTCTTTTGAGCCACGTCCCTGGCGATCAAATTCCCTCACATGCCATCGTAAGGTAGTCGGTGTTAGGTTCCATCCACCTAGTAGGGAGGTAAAGGAGGTATCGCGAGTTCACTTCAATGATAACTTCATGCAGGTAATGTAAACAACTCCGTAACAAACACCCAAGATGGCTCACTGCTGGTGTTGCTTCAACTGTTGCCAGTTTTCCTGTAGAACACAGGAATGGAGTAGTTGTTGAAGATGGACGCCATTTTCATTTCTTCTGTTGGAGGTTGCCACGGAATCTCTTATCTGCAGCAAATACCCTTCTTCTGTCACGTTAAGTTTCACCATTCAGTAATATAAATCAGGGTAGCTGTCCTACGGGGTCAGGCTTGCCTTCTGCTGCCACCAATGTAGTTCCGAGATTTCCAGAATGGCTGGGGAACTATTAACAATACCCGGAAACAGTACTACTTAGCGAAAGTTCAATAGCTAGGTCTTAAGTGCCCACGAAAGGAAACGAAGTGATAAACAGACAATCAAATTATTAGAGGATAGGAAGGATAATACTGAGATAAACTACTGATCAATTTAAAATCATAAATAAGCTTAGATTTTAAGACAATTGGTGGTGCATGACGTAAGCCACCTCTTCTTTGGGAAACATTCACTTTTGCGAAGGAGATTCCAAATGCTTCTTAATGGTGTTAAGCGAAAGCTTTACCTAGACCTGACACTAAATGCCCGGTGCAGGCGTACCAAGAAACCGTATCAGCTGATACTTCGGCAACATGCCAAAAATGTTCAAAAATTATCTAGATATGACACGATCACTTGTCCCACCAACCAGATGGAATTTTGCATTTGCTCATTGACACATACTAAGGGTGATTTTGTATTGTTTGATATGATCATTTGCTACGTAGTTTTGAGTTTGAGGCTTCATGTTGTCGTCAGTCATAAACTACTTGATTTAAACCGATTTTGTAATATACCGAATGAATAGTTGTAGTATTTTTTTATCACTGCGGTTAGGTTCCACTCATTAGAAATTGAGTTTTTCAAGAAAGAGGTGATTTTATACATCTCAGCAGTTTGAAGACCTACTGAAATACTTATTCTGCATGAAGGGTGGGAGGTGGAGGTCTGGACGGATCGCCACACCAAAAGAGATGAAACTAAAACCATGAAGAACGAAGATACCAGACATTTAAACAATTACGAAAATAATTTTTCTGCCGAGCTATAACAAAGTGTAGAACTTTTATTTTTGAATTTAGAATGATGCACCTGAGGTCAAGCGGATAATTCGCCAATTTCAGCTGGATTCTTGGAATAAAAACGGATTTCCTCTCATCGGTGCCGTCATTGAATTAACCTCGAAGCTATACGCTTGGAGACAGGGTAGGGAGGGACCCATTGTGGTTCACTGCTCGTAAGTCACTCAAGTTTTATGTTCCGCACTTGCCTTAAATCGGGCTAGTCCTCTAACAAACAATCAAGTAAAAACAAGAAAATGTTACTTTTTCCGGTAAAATGCATTTTATTCTGTAGTGAAGCATAATTAGGGAAGTAAAACCTCAGGACTTCAGTGAAACCGATATTATCTTGTTTACAGCTCCATCACAACCACGTTAGTACTAGAGTGGTAAAATTTATTTTTCTGTATTTTTATGCTACAAAATAGTGAGTCATATTTCTGGGTTATTTGCATGCAATTTAAAGTAGGTAGCTGCAAAGATTCCCTAAAATTCAACAAAATGAGGAATCGAGTCCAACTGCAATACGGCCGCTTCTAGGTATTTGAAATGGTTCTGAACTTCCATATATTAAGGCAGTTAGTACTTTTCCACAAAGGGAAAACAGATTTTACATCATATTTGGGATGACGCTAGCATTTAAATAGACGACTTTCCACCAAGATTAGGTCATCATTGGTGATATTGGAGGCAAAAACCGTAAGAGATGACCTCATGAATGGAGGATACAGACTGACATTTCAATGCAAATGTGCGTAGAATAGCTTGACAACTGTCTTTCGAAACAACGCAATTCCGCATTCAACAACGCGCATGGCGTAATGTGGTCGAATGATTGATGGGCCAAGACAAAGCAAATAAAACAGAAGGAAAGACAAATAAAAGTTGCATATTAATGAATGATAAAAATGAAATTACTTCTTCCCTGAGTGAGGATGATTTAATTGCCCACACATTTACTATTCCATCGGTAGTCGTTTTAAACAAATCCCAAAATGTGTCTTTGATACTGGGACCATTTTCAGCCCGAATATCATTCCACGTTTAAAATATGACACTTATGGAACAAACAAAATGGTATTTAGCATTCCGTGTCGACGAATGCTTCCTATGCTCTGCCTTGTTTTACCTAATGCGGCTTAATGGCTTTTCGCCCTCTCATTTGAATGACGCGGCACCTTTCATGATGCACATAAACGAGTTTCTGCCTGGTCTGCGTTGGGAACAATATGTAATATGACCTTCGTGGTGCATAAAGTATTAATAAGGCCAGATTTAACGAAATTACCCAAGTTTATGTCGTGCAAGTAACGGAGGACTTTTGAACCTTTGCAAAGAGTGAGGGCATTCTACTTTTTTATCTACAGCTTTTATTGCTTTTGTAGGAACTGTAAAGCGACAATGAATTGATAACTTTCATGAGAAATTTGTCCCATAACGAAGGAAGCTTTAATCTATACAACTTTTTGGTTGTTAATGCGAGAGGATGCGCCACTTAGCCTTACTGCATCTTCAGTAAAAGCGTCACTCCCTCTTCCGTGGCAATCGGGACGGATCATAAAAGTTTAGCTCCCATTTTTTACCATTTTGAGCTCCTTTATGTCATTGGGCTTAAACCTGTCTTAACGTAACTTTTGCCTTCCAATGTGTTTCCCTTTGGAGAATCAAGTGATTGATTGGAATCGGGACAAGAGGGATAATCTCAGCAATCTAGAGGGAGCATACCTGGTCCTGTGTTCCTTTGTGCTCTAAGGTGGACTCCAAAGCCGATGACAAAGCGTTAAATGCGTTACCTTAAATGATACATATTTTCTGCGATGTATAATTGGCGAATGTCATGAGGTTTAGGGATTTTCTGATTAGTTTGGAAGTTTTACGTCCATTGAAGAACATTGGATATTACTAACTGGCACATCTCGCGGCCAAGTGATCTGCAGCTGTAAATCGTGATTAAATTATTCCTTATGCTTCATATTATTATTAGGACACCTTTTTTCCTGACTTGAGTATATGCTAAGCGGAATTAAAAATGTATTTGCCGGTTCCGGTTCAATGAGGATGCATTGCATAATACCCCATAGGATGTGTCCCAATCGTATCACGTTTTCGTTACAAGTAAAAGTAGCTGGGAAGAGAAAACACATTGGCAACATTTTTTACCGCCATTAAGCTTTTTAATTTGTTTGTGTGAAATACGTTTGGTGAATGCAGCAATCGTTTGGTTTAAAAGCGAAAAATGAAAGTACCAGTACGTAACAATTTCGCATTTTGCTTATTGCATAACCTCATTTATCAATCAAAAGGCCAATTTAAATTAGTTTTTTCAAAGACTAGGCAAGTGGTGAACTGTTGACGTTATGCCACTTAATTCTACTACTATTCTCAAACCCAACTGATGAGGCTATTGGCAAATGTACATTGCATGCGATGCCCTGGAATCGCGTTTTTTCGGGCCTACATATTCGATGGATGTGTCTTTAGCTTATACACAAAAGGTGCTTCCAAACTGACAAAAAGGCTCAATCATGCACGTGGGTCTCAAATTCATTCCTTTTATAAATATTTTCTCCTAACTTGAAGCTCTTACCAACGTGGACTGAAAATAACGTATATTGTGCCCTTTAAAATATGATGTTTTCAACTTGATAGTAGGAAGAACTTGCTCAAAAAATCAGATTTACACTTTTTTGTTTTACTTCGAGAATAATCTGACATCCATTGCTTGTCGAAAAGCATTCCAGAAATCGTAAGACAAATGTCAAAGGCATAGGCATAACGTTTACAATCTCTGATCCAACAAAATCTATCCCATTACACAGATATAAAATTTCTACTTTGCCAACTTATCAACTCTAGCAGAGCAACAAAATGAATGAATGGATGAGGGGCAAAAGCGTTTGAGAAATGGAGGTGTCTCGTACAAGACACATGCCTTACGGTCCTTGCACTGGTTCACTTGCGTCGCCAGAGTAGTAAATTGGCCGAAATTGTTGGGGCTTTAATTGAATGGAGGTCCTATACTAGATTACAATCAAATTAGTTCGTCTATAGCAAGTATGGATATATATATTTAATTGATTTAGGTGTATCTTGTCAAGACTTCCCTGTTGACTAAAAAAGACATAATATATAGGCAGAAAATGTATTAGAGACGAATGGTTGGACGCAGAGACTACCAGCATTTCTCGGAGACCATTCCGTACAGTAGCCAAGACCCTCAGTTCCCATGTTACTTAAAGGAAAAGTTAAACAAAAAACCGAAGTATTAAGTAGCCCCCTCTTCTTTTGGGTATCGTCCTCGGCACTGCCCTTGGTCAAAACTCTACTTCAGTAGATGCCGTAAGGAAAAATACCCATGAACCAACCTCGACAGCCGTCAAATTTGAGTGCAATTGATATGACATCTGACTGTAGTATCAGTGGCAATTCTACTGTGTCTAAAGTTTCGTCCTATTTGGGAACCGTATTTGCGGGGAGTATAAGTAGTGGCCACTTCGCATGCCCATCGCTGGTGGTAAGAATACCGGTTAAAAAAGAGGAGTCATCTAAGAAAGGACATAGTTAAAAATACATTCTTGGGGGTAAGATCTCGTATCTGTTCCTCTTTACCATCTCATCTCAGTGTTACCCAGCTATATCTATCTGGGTTCTATCCAGCTGGTAGAGATGGAGGAGGTGTCACATATTTACCTAATTAATATCTTTATACAGGCAATTTATACAGGACTTTTTAATGGTTCACCGCTACGGCTAGTGTCACTTTAGTAATTAATAGCATTACCTCAGAACATGGAACTGGGATAGTTGCCAGAGGTTGACGTCATACACAACCCTTCTGCTGGGAGTCAACGCAGATTATTCCATCCACAGCATGCACCATTCTTCAGTCACGTTTAAGGTGTAACAATCAGTAGCAAACTTTTGAAGAAACCTTCTTTATAACCTGTTTTGCTTTCTGCTGCCATCAATGTAGCACCTCGAGGCTGCCATGAAGACGAAAGAAGACTTGATGCTAGGGCAGAATACTTATTATCGACGAACACAGGGGCTGGGTGGCTACGGGCACAGCCTTGAGGTTACTCCTCTGGGTGGAACTACAATGGCCAAGCTCTTCAGTGCTAGGGTTACCAAAACGAGTCAAACTTCTGAGTTTCTCTAGTTTTTAGACTGTAGTCAATCATTTATGGTATTCTAATGTCAACACCTTAAGTTAATCACTTCAGCATTTAGTGGATTACTACGGAAAAATTCGGGAAATAAGCTTGGAAATGGAGCAATCCTTCATGTTCACTAAGATGCGCCTCATATTCCTAAATGATGACCTGTAGTTTTTAGAGGGTGGCGATTTGACACCCTTTGAGTACCTTATATCGTGCTTCCATCTACTCGTTCGGAAAGAGCCTGTCTTATGCATGCTTAAAGCTACAATCGGTAACTTAGTTTATGTTTGGTGCCACACTGGCAGTATTCGTTCAGAACTTATTTTTATATTTGCCTTGGTGTGTTCGGAGGGCACTGTTTTACTCCTCAATTAACCTCCTAACGACTCACACTGAGTGGAATATTTGGGAGTAAATAAGAGAAGAGGAAGAGAATGTCAAATTTAATTGAATATGCAACCTCTTAAACCCTTTTATTGCGCATTTGCTAAAGTGCGATTCTTTCACAAATTTTTCTAACAGAATTGAGAAATACTAAACATCATTTTCTTGCAGATTCACACTGTCTGGTCTCTTTTATTGTCAACTCCTTTTTTACATCTTGGGCATAAAACATTCGACGCACTCGGTTTCCTTTTAGCAGTGAGGTAGACATTTTATCGCGCTCGGAGGCGGCTTTATTCGGCTTACCTAATCAGGTTAAAAATTAATCCACGAAATCTTACTACCGTGAAACGGCCTAGTCCATATAACTTTTAGTATTCCTTTGAATTATGCGTTCTTACTGAAATCTACCACGATTGTAGTTTTCGCAGTACAATAATTCATTTCATTGATTTAAGTTTTTAATTCGTGGGAGGAAGTCGGAATAGTATTATGCAAAGCAAATTTGCTTTACATGACGGAAAGGAAAGAATACACCGATGCATTTTTGAAACAGGAAATATGAAGGCGTACAGATAATTCAAAGGACAATCAGCGTAATCTGTGTAAAATTTGATAAGGGAGGATGACAACTCACCAAACCACCAAGATTTTCTGTAATTTGGTTTTTTAGTGATGGTTCCGGTCGGACAGGCACCTTCATATGCATAAATGAGTTGCTTGACGTGATTCGCAAGGACGAGATCGGTGCTGCTATTCCATTGGCACAATATGCGCTGAAAGTGGCTACATCACGACCGCAGATGATTGATAGTGTGGAGCAGTACTCCTTCATCTACACCGTTCTTGCCGAATGGGTTCGATCTGGTGGAGAGACCAGTATACCTCTTAGCACCCTTCCGGACGTCCTACAACAGCTTCGACAACCGCCCAGATTCGGCTACGGCATTGGACATTGCGCCTCGAAGTATGAAGCCGAACTAACAGTACGTTTGTCACCAAACAGGAAGTCTTCTCAGATTAAACTGGTGATCTCCTGTTAAACTCAAATAAAAAAGTTTGGAAAGGTAGGTATCAAGAAAATACTAAGAACTAAATTTTTGTAATGTCTGATTTAAGAAGGTGAATGATACACTCTTAAATAGTGTTCTTTCCATTTGCAATGTTTTATCTTTTGCTTTGGATACAAAAACGGAGTGAGTAAATGATCGGTTGGATGATACTGCACTTAGAATTTTCAAAAGATTATTTACTCTGGAGTACGAAGCTGTATTGAATGGTTCCCAGCAAAAAATTTAATGCACCCAACTGGCCAAACACCATCCAAAGAGTAGACTGGAGGCATTCTGCAACGTCAATCAGATTAATATATAAATATGCCCAAAGAATGGTTTGCCAATTTGACATTAGTGAGTTGATTAATGATGAGTGGCAAGTCATTTTCGTCTTTGCTGGGAATTCGGGTGGTTAAATATTTTTTGCATGTTATGGAAAGGCAAATCTCTCAAATTGGCTTTGCCATATTGCATTACAATACAAACTCAAAAAATTCATTTATAAATGCGGACTTTTTAACGACCAACTTAGCGGAACAGAAAAAAGGGAAATCTGAATTCCGTGTAAATGTGTCCTTTGATCTCCTTTTATTTACTTGAAGTTTCAACCTAACGCAGTTGAGAGTTATTTTGAACTTTTGTTTCATGATAAGATAGCAAAAGCGCGTGTGGCGTCTACGATACAGTACAGTATGGCTTGGGCTACTAGCATGGCGGAGGTACGATGGCTTATCTCCTATGTGGCTCATTATCACAACCGATATTTCAATAAACATTTAATGCATTACATAGCTCCCTCTCCTCTTTTAAGCGTCGTCTTCGGCGCTCCCCTTGGTCGACCTCCCGTGGCAGTCATCTCAACGTAAGCGGTGCTGTTAAAAGAACGCAGGAGAGCCGACCGCACCAGTCACTGAATTTGCATGCAAGAGAAAAGGTTTCTCACTGCAGCGTCAATGACCCCCTTTAACAATTCCACTGGATTTGGAGTTTCATCCTGGATGAGAACTGCATTGGGGGGACAAGAAAATTCACCAACCAACATGCGTGTCCATCAATAGTCAAAGGAACACTAGCTTAAAAGGGAGGCCATGTAACGAAGGCCAAGGGTTTGAACACAACTTCTTAAGAATAAGATTTTGTGTTTGTTCCTGCATTTTACGCTGTTCACGCTTCAGTGTTGCTTAGCAATATCTATCCACGTTCTATCCAGACAGTAGAGGGGCGGAAGAATTAATATAGCATGTTCACTTCTTTGACATCTTTATACGGGTACAATAGACAGTTCTGTAACGAACTTTTTTACATGATTCGGGGCTAGTGTCAGTTCGGTTGTTAATACCTCTCCCACAAAACACGGGGCTGGGGCGCCTGCCAAAGGTAGATGTCATTGTTAACCCTTCTGCTAGGGGCTTCAACAGGTTTTTTCCTCCACATCATATCCTCTTCCGCCACGTTAAAGTTTACCGTCCAGCAGTAGAAATCAGTTTAGTTATCCTTTGAGAAAGGGTTTTTCTTTTTGCTGCTACCAATGTAGGGCATTGAGACTTCCCCGAGGGAGAGAGAAGACATAACACTCGAACAGAAAGTGCTTTGTCGGCGAACAGTAGGGTTTGGAATTACTGGCATGGCCCAAAGGACAGCCCGCTCGTTGCAGGTACAATGGAGGGGCCCGTAAGTGGGCCGTTACCGAAACCGAGAGTTGAACAAAGAGTTAAAATATTATACACATTCCTCATTCACTCCTTTGAGAAGTTTACTTGCTTATTTTATCACGGTTTTGTATTCAAAGCTGTTCTAAAAAAACAGTAGTTATTTAACAAGTGGCACTCACTGTTTTTAAATAAAAATTTTTTCCCATATATCAAATGATAAAGTGATACAACAGCAGAGTGAGGAATTGGAGGATATCATAACATGTCCGAAAAATTGCCATTATGGGTAAAGCCTGCTTTCCTATTTCCAACTTAACAAAAAAATTTGGTAATTAATTAAATCCTCCAGACAAATAAAGTTCATTGCTAATATGGTGAGTCGTAAGGAAAAATAACTGAGAGCTGGCAAAAAAAGCTTTTGGTGAGGTTCAGGGATTTTTACGCAATTTGTTGTGTGAATACGGTGGGTGGGACAAATTAATTAGCCCTCAAATTTGCCTAGCGATAAGATTTATAGTTCCTCGGTACAGAATCATTTGACTCAGTCTATGATGAGTGAAAATTAAAGCGAAAAGGTCAATTGAACACCTCTACTCAGGTTTTTTGATAAAAATTACACTTCTTCAACTTTTTGACAACCTCAAACCTGCCGTCATCTAAAGGTTTTAATAGTTGTTGCCAAATGAATGACTTAAAAACAATAAATTTATTTTGATGACTAATAGCTCAAAGTCGATCCCTATTATTGAAAATTATCTATGTGCCAAGCAGAAAAGCTATTGAATAGAGGTCAGATTAACCAGATATAAGGCTCCATACACTGACCTGTTCGTGTAGAAGTAGCGAACCTGTTGTCGAGTCTAATTTGCGACAGATTCTTTGAGACTTAATCCCGTTTCAAAGATAGTCATTGTAGGCGGCAGTAAATTAGGAAATTCTGAGAATAGAAATCATCTTCTTAGGTTCATTCATTCGTAAAACCGTGTTTCCCCCAGTGATGTCTTCTTTTTTCGTCATTTCGAGTGGGTTTGCTCAACTTCGCTACCAATGTAGCCCTCCTTGAAGCCCTAATAAGGCAATATCAGCATGGTAAAGTTAGTTATTACGAAACCACAGAATAGCCAGAAGGCCATGGCGCCGAGTAGGAGGTAAGGCTCATTTAGACAAGTATCTGGTCACCAATAATATATTGATACTTTTGTATGATTACCAAGAACATATGTGGAATGAAAATATTTCTATTGATGTTCAAGAGTCCATCCTTCTATAAATAGAATGCAATCGTCTATATTAAGAATTCCTTTGGCTTGCTTGGCACGTATTTAGTTAAATTTGCAAAGCCCCCACATTCCAAAAAAGAACTTAAGATGAGTGATTACCATCACCACAGTGGCATTTTTTTGACAGTAATTAGGTACTCTATAGTTAATGAATCCTTTGTGTACACATTTTGGGAACTCACACAAGGGGAAGGTATTACCGATTTCCTCAGGAAACCCTCCCTCCAAAATGGTACTTTACTTAGTGCTTCAAGCCACTCGCTGGGGGTTCTAAACATACTCATTAGGGCTTTAGACAATGAAAAACTACTAGGCCTCCAGTGGAAAGGGGCCTTTTTCATAATGAATTAAACTTCGGTTCCGCTGCACTTTTTTGGCAGCAAGCGAACTACTAAAAATTGCACGGACAGATGGGTGGGCTAGTGGTGCTTTGGTGAATAAGTGAGGCAAATACTAAAGTATGATATTTACATTAAGAATGAAGCCGTCATGCTTCAGCTTAGTCTCTGCTATTGTAACCCTCTTTACCTCTACAGTAGTTTCGCACCTATTTAACATATAAAACCTACCAGGCACTAAGTTGATGAGACCGGTTTCGGGTAGTTTGCCTTACTAAATTTAAGAGTTGGCAGATAGAATCGCCAGATAGGGCTATCTGATTGGTTCACATTTCTACTTCTTTTCTTATGATAGCTGATAAACCGTCTGGTCAAACCCCTAACCGTGGGTGAATGCGCAGGAGGTCATCGTCTAGAAAATCGAAGAAAAAGTAGAAACGTTCTTATTCAGCCCCGTAAGTGCTCTACTTTTCCATTCCTGTCTCCTACTTATAATTTTTAGGAAATTTGCTGTCATATGTATTGGGGTGATAGTTTGCTCAAAGGTTGGAAATGCTACCGATCCTATTTTCATGCCGTAATTCCTGCTCAGGCTGGTGGGAGTGCTGCATCTCAATTTGCCTTTTTTGAACAGTTTAATTTAAGTTAATTGTTCTTGACATGCATAGTTTCGAACCACTTTTCGCATTATTCGTCATAATTAAATGCAGAGAACATCCGAAGTCTGGGTACTATCAGCTCCAGAGGTAGGGATGGCAGCTCTTTAAAAGGAAAATTACTGCTTTGGCTTCTAAAATCTATCATTAGTAATTAGTATGGCTTCGGGTATTTTTAATTCTGAAATGTAAACACTATTCTCAACGCATTAATCTACTTATTTTGCCTCTCCCAGTGATCAGCCACACAAAATGACCACTCTTTCTGGGAAGGCTATTATAAGTGAGCTTTTTCAGAGTCCCCGGTATGGAATATCACTAGCGGTACTTCACATCGTTAAATTATAATCCCCTCGATGAATATGTTAGAAGCTGTGAACTTAAATTTATGGTTTTAGCAATAGGTGGGCAAATTCCCATCACTTTATGGGTACCCTACGTAACGGCTCGTTTCTGTCGAGTAAACAGGGTTTTGGCTGACACTAGTGTAGTGACCCAAGACCTCTCCAAAGACGAAATAAGGAATAACACTAGGATGGAATATGTGTTGCCAATATGCAGAAGGGCTTAGGGGCTACAGGAATGGCCGGGAGGCCAGACCACTCAGCGAAGATGCAGTGGCAGAACCCTGGAGTGGCCTGTCGCTGAAACCACGAGTTGAACGAACAATTAAGGTATTACACTAACACTGGCCAAGAGCCAATTTTAGAGCATCACCATTCACCGTGACTCGGTACGGTTGACAAACACCAAGTGAAGACAGACAGTCTGGTTAAAAGCAGTTATTTCACTCTACTTTTGCATAAAATTTCAGCCTGTTAATTCACATTTACAGCACCGAAAAATGAAATCATATTTCGCCCAGGTATTTATATTATGAAAGGAAATTCTTTGGCTATTTTATTCCCGAAAATCTATTAATTAACTTAGTCCAGGAATTCGCATGACATTTTAGTTTAATTGAGTGTTTATGACCCAGGTGTCCACGGACAAAATTGATTCATCTGCTCCATTTTGCTAGATTTTACTCGGTACATGATGACGGGCTGTACATGTAATGTCGCCATGCATTATAGCTTTCTCGAAGGAGTATCTTAATCGGGGCAGTATTATAAGTCCTGCTCCATTTCCTCTCTGTGTACTTTCAATTATTAAAGGAAAATTTGCATATATACCTACAAAAGCGAGAAGATGTCAAATCACTTGAGCTGCTTAATTTATTGAGCCACGGCTTTTAGGCTGTACACATTCACCCAGCCACAGGAATGTCAAATGAGTAGTAAAATTCCGTCGTATGCCAACTAATAACAAGCAGCATGTGGTTTTAGCTGCATACTCCTGAAATGCTCACTTTAATCTCAATTGAACTAATGGAATTCATTGTTTTTACTTAGCTTATTCTAGTTTAATTTGTGCAGTTTTTATAAAATTTTGTTTTACCTTAGGGTTGATTTATGCTGGTCAAAATTCTTGCACAGTAAATCCTTAATCCTAACCGAGAGTCTGTTCAGTAAAACGGTCTAATGCCTTATATGCTGTTAATTCAGCTGAACGAGCCCGACCTTATCTAACAACACAAGACAGCGGAGACGCAAATGATTATATCAATGCCGTATTCGTAGACGTAAGTAATCTTGCCTCATTACGTCAAATCTTTATACAGGGTTAATTCCTCTAGTTCATTGTGGGCTATTCAACGGTTTTTTTTCCTCTTATGCATAAATGGAAATAAATGCACTAAACCGAGTAACTGGCTGAATATATCTTAGGCACATTTTCCATCTTGCCTCCTTTAAAAGCAAAACTTCCGCTACTCCTTTCTGGCAATGCAAGCCTTGCACACCCTAACTCTCTAGTTTTATGTGCCAATTCGCATTTGATTGTTATTTTATTCGTTAAATCATTTCAAAATTTTAAAAATGAGAAAACTCGGATTTAGAACTTTTTAACTCAATCAGGGCAAGACATCGTTGCTGATAGCTTTAATCCCTTTAAGTTAATTAAAAGACGGGAATACTAGTTTAGAATTATTTTTTGTCTTGAGAAATCAAATTTAGTTGTTCTGATGGGAAAAAGGTATTTGCCTAGCCATGGTTTTAGCAAACACTTCTAATATACGTTATTTTTTGCAAGAAAGTGAAGGGATCCTCCTTATAAAAAAAAAGGTAAACACCAGCTAGGCTATCAAGGTGAGGTGAATCTCCACTTTTATTACTTAGGGTTACCGAGCGAAGAACCAGTACATCGTTACCCAATGGCCCCTCGTATCAACACTCAGCGACTTTTGGTGCCTGGTGGTTGACTTCCAGGTGTCGGCCATTGCGCTGCTCAATTCTTACGCGTTTGGTGACGTAAGTTCCCTTATCTAAGCCGCATATTCCATCAGGTCATGTTATGGGCAGTCAAATAGGTCGACGTGATATTGTAGCTATTGTAGTATTCTGTACGATGTAAAATAACTTGTGGTTGCTGTTATGGCCTGTTTTCCCTTTGAAAACTTATTAACTAATGAGCAAATCAAAATCCTGTCTTATCATGCTCCAAAGATCTAGGTAAATTTAGTAGAAGCATTTGCACTTTCAAATGATGTGTTAATAACTTTAAGCACTAGATATTACATTATGTAATATAGCTGCTCTGGGAGAAATTAGCACCTCTTTTACTCCATGAATACCTTATCCGGTGATAACTACCCATACCTTGTACTGGGATATTTCACTGCTTTCATCACTAGTTCCTAACCTGGGCAATTGGCCTTCTTTGGGTCTAGTCCATTATTGTATATCAGTGTACTTAAGCCTTGGGGTCTGTGCACCAATTTTGGGGGATGAAAGAAAGCTGGGGAAAAAAAACACTATGAAATCCACCCATTTCGATTGGTCTACTTCCCCTCTCCACTCACCACCAGTTCTCTCCCTCGCTTTGCCTGTAAGGCCTTGACTTTGCTTGGAGGCTTCGTCAATTAAATTTAGAGGCAAAATAATACACTTTTCAGGCTGTAACTTGGCATTTCAATACAATAAATGTATATTTCAGTGGAGGAAAGTCCTCTCAACACACACTAAGGAGCTAATTTCGCTGTAAAAATGCACAACTAATTTGCCCAACTTTGATTCCCAGCCCAATGAAGGCTAAACACTAAAGCATAAGGTGCATTTTCCTCGGAAAATTGTGAGTGAAAATCGCTAATTCGGTTTAATTTTAATCCATTTTAGCAAAAATATCCCATTTTCTGGCCCACAATAAAGACAGCGAACCAATCAACTCGATTCGGTCCCATTGGGCTAAAGTTGCGCGAGGTTTATGAGGAAACCGAAATAGTGCCCAGTGCTTTCCTACTCTCCATCAAAAAACGCGGCACGTCGGTCTTTAATCCGGTATGTGGCGGAGAAGGGAGGACGGGAGTAATGCTAGTCTTTTAATCATTTCCAGCATAATGACACACACACTTTCCAGCTTTGTTTAAGTTTGTGTTAGTGCGAGAAGATCGAAAACGACCCTCCCTAAATCTCTCAGAACTGATTACTTAACCCATGGGGAGTAAATGAGTCTGTGGGTAGGCATTGGGATAGTTGGTTTACTCTCCATTCAATAGACGGAAGCTCTCATTATGGAGTATAAACAGATAACTGACTCAACTCTTAACTTAGAGCACACTATTGCAACTGAATTCCCTATTAAGTAAAGTTTGTAGTCGATTTCTACACAATATTTTGATTAAGTTTTCAGCTACACAAATGTAAAAGCTTTAAAGGTCCGGTTAATATTATTCCCCATCTTTAGAAATGAGGATTTTTTAAGACCAAGTTATTTACTGGTACTTGACTTGTCTATATTTAGACACACATCTCACTATTTACCTTCTATGTCTTCTATTTATTTTTAGTTTATGCCAAATCGTAACGACAATGTCAGTAGAGATGTCATTCTCCTGAATACAAAGCAGTGGCCGATGTCTTCAACAGACGAGACAGCCTGTGATATTATTGTGCAAATGGCCTACCTTGCTTGGGAATGGAACTCCATAACCGATGCCAATAGCCCTATTTTGGTTGTTAGCAAGTAGGTGAATATTTTGCTCTTTAGTAGTATTTGCTGTGCCTGCACAGAACTAACCAGTAATAACCCCACTTTCCCGAAATATCGGCACACGGTGCTATCTCAAATTAAAATCGACCTGTAAAAATAGTTTCTTTTTATTTACTGCGATAAAATAGTATGTATATACATAAGGCAACAAAATACTGGCGTATCACCACATTCTAATGTTGAATAAGCCCATCTCTGTTAGTTTCGCTTACGCTTATAGCAAAAGAGAAGCATATGAAATTAAGTGGTCAAAGTTGCTAATTGCCTAACTAGACTACTAGACCTTAGAGCGTTTAATGTCTTCCAAGAAAAACTTTCTGTATCGTCCTGAGACTTACCTGAAGGCGAAAGAAGACATATTACTCGGACAAGATATGTATTGTCCATATGCAGAATAACTTTAGGGCTACTGATGCGGCCCAGAGGCCAGGTCGTCCAACAGAGATACAATGGCGGAGCCCCTAAGTAGTCCGTTAGCAAAACCGTGAGTTAAAGAAATGCTCAAACAGAACTTTAACGGACTACATTATTACTTAACATGTGGAAAAGTTCTGATTTGAATATTTAGTAAATTTCCGTGATGAGCAGTTTTCCCAGCATATGTGTTTCTTAGCCATCTTAGCCTTACGCATTGCTTTCGCGCTTTTGTGGCTAAAACTGCAAACGTCCACTACTTGCCATCTCGTAGGTACGCAAAGTGGTCTGGCGTTTCGAGTGCCCACCTTTACACATGCATAAATTCTCTTTGGCAGCGACGGAGTGTCGCGGGTAGGTGTCTTCTGTGCGGCAAGTACCTGCATGGAGCGTATTTTGGCTCAATCAGAGGTGGACGTGTTTCGTGCCGTTGAAGTTGTCAAACAGAACCGTCCCCAACTGGTCAATGATTTGGTAACTTTTCATTGCTCCCTTCGAGACCTTACAAAGAGGTCTTAGGTTTGATGTCAAGATTGGCACCGTTGCCAATGCTTTTTAAAACAACCAATAGTACTTAAAGGACTATACATGCTACCCTTAATTTGAAGTAAAGATCAGAGTATAAAACTTCAATCAGGTCAACTAAGTTTAATTTTAACCGTGTGATAAGCGGTGGACTTGACCATTATTTTTAATGACAGAAGTACCATTTCTCATCTACTTCTTACGACATTTACGTGCAAAGGTAACAAATGAAAGAAGGTACATGGAAATGCATAGAAGTTAAATGTTTTTGCTTGTGAATCTCAAATTGCGCCTCATAAGACGCCTTTAAGAATGCCCGTATAATATTCAGCTTCATTATCCTCGACCTAAAATTCAAAAGTTCCGACAACTGGTTAAGTAGGTAGCCTGTAGACCCATTGAGACTTTCTGCGACTCTGAAGGCATT
This sequence comes from Echinococcus granulosus, assembly GCF_000524195.1. Taxonomy (NCBI): domain Eukaryota; kingdom Metazoa; phylum Platyhelminthes; class Cestoda; order Cyclophyllidea; family Taeniidae; genus Echinococcus; species Echinococcus granulosus. The sequence goes on along the minus strand of NW_020170384.1, from coordinate 1,923,846 downwards.
GGGAAGGGATGTCAGTAGGAAGTCCTGTTTAGTATCAATGGACGAAACGATTAAAACATCCCTGCCAAATCACGGGAGACTGAAAAAGTTGTTAATAAACTGTAATTCTACTTGATCCTGCTAAAATTCGTGTGCCCTATGCCGAGCATTGAGTACTTCCTCCGCAAACAGATTTTAAGAAATGTAAAAAATTCTAATTGCTAAGACTCTTGTTACTTTTTGATGAAATAACCAAAGGTGGATTAATCCCGGTTTTTAGGTTAGGCAACTACTTTTTAATCCCCCACAAAGTGGATCCACCACCGACGTGGCCCTAAACAAATTCTTACAAGTTTCCATAAACTGAATGAGACATTTAAATATCATGCATACTCAATCCAGCGTTTTTGTGTTCTAGGTGGAATACAAACAGTGCTACAACTGCGCTTTTCGGATCTCTATCCTCCTTTCAGCTCGGATCAAAGCGAACGAGCAAGAGAGAAGTAGAGACCCTATGGAAATCTTCGATGAACTTGATCGCAAACTTGCCGAAGGTGAATTTCGACGCGAACTTATCGACACAGCCGACCAGCCTTCTAAGCAGGAAAGCCGACCTCCTTCAGTAGAATCTTCTCCATCGAAAAAATCTGTATTCCCACCTCATTTTCAATCCTCATCCTGCTCCTCTCACATCATGTCCCCCGACCTCCGTTCCAGTGACTTTCCCAAGCGAAAACTCCCCACTGTCCACTTGGACCATGCTTCCCGACGTCTTCCTCCCATAAATAACCTAAGGGAGCATCACGTAGCGATTACTGAAAGGCGGAAGGTACTTCAACCACAGCTCTCCATTCCCATTCTTCGCTCGCACCGAATTCTTCCTGGTAGTGGCGCAGCACGACGAAAACTGCCCACCCTCGACTCTATCGTCGAGAATCCCCTGACCCGCGCCAACTGCACTGTCTCTAATCCAAATCGGACTAAAAAGGTGCTTCCTATCATTATCAACAGTTGCCCAAATGATGGACATCTTCCAAATTCCCTTCTAGCGATTCGATGCAGCGGTGGTAGAGACGATGGCGACAATCTCGTGGCTCCACGACATCCTCTAATTAGGACTGAAACTGAGACTACCTACCTAACCTCCTCCCTGGGCGACTCCCACCAAGCTAATTGACCCCGCTGCGCCAATGACCTTTTTTGTTCTGTTATGAGTGCTCCTTTATAAAATCCGCATTTAGGTCTTTCAATGAACGTGTATGCAAGTGGAAGTACTTCCTGTGTACAAAAACAACATCCACTTATTCTCTTTTCCCTTATATCAACCCTATTTTTATAGATATTCAATGTAGAGAGCGTTAGAACACTGAGATGCATGCACCCCTTTGCACCAAAATGTCTGACACGAGGAAGCGAAAGGAGGGAAGGAAAGCAAGAGAAAAAGACAGTTATCGCTGAATTATCAAACTACCTATATACACCCATACACACATCCATTCATGCACTTGAATCCTCAATTTCCAACCCCAGAATGTATGCAACTACCCTTTGGACCAGTCGACTAAAGTTTTAGGTTGGTTTTCTATTAAATGAGTGCCATGAGAAAAGGCTTCTTTATAAGGACTTTGTCCATGGCTCCTCCCTGGTTATCATAGCGAGTTCCATTATGAAGACAATCTAAATCAAATTGGAGGGCCCTGTGATAGTCTGTGCTAGAGTGAAGATGCAGCTGCATAAATAAGGGCCATATAAATTAATGCATGGATTATGGGTCCAAGTGTGGTCTTTGCAAATAAAAGGAATTGAGTTTTTACGACTTTCGGTGATTTTTGGAAATCAAAACTAGTTATAACCGGGGCTTGACTAATTTAAAAACCCGGACATAATTTTGCCATTCCATTTCAAATATTGAGAGTATCTAGCAAGATTGTCAGGACGAATCTTCGTGCAACCAAGCCATTATGAATCTTTTTAATCAAAGACGGGGTAAAATCTTCATCGTTGCGAATTAATGTAAGAAAGTTAAATGGAGCTGCCTAGACTAGTATTTAATTTAGATTCATTGATGTAAATGTGCCTTTCCACTTTGTTTTTTTCGGTGTTATGCTTCCTCGAGTTCACGTGAAAAACTGGAACAGCAGAAGAATTCTTTTTTGTTTGTAGTTTAAAAGCACCCTCAATGCACTTCTTCCCCAAATGGTTAATCTGGCAAATTAAAGACCATAACGCGGGATAAAGAGCTTGCCACCGTAAAATGAGCAGACTGGGAACAGTCAGGCCAAGGAGCTCAACGATGCATCCTCTTCTTTCCTCTGGAGTGTTTTAAGTTGCAAAAAAAACAACACATAATCTTCAATAGCATTTAATGCATTTTTCTGGAGTTATAGAGTTGGTTTTATGATCCTTTAATTAGACGCCATTTTCACGATAGTGCGAAAGATAACGGGAATATGAACTCCTTGTTTAATTCTTTTCCTTTTTGATCTTGCCAAAAAACACTGAGAGCTTACACTTTTCACTGTAGGCACTTTAATAAGAATTAAATCATGGCGGTTGATATGAAGGTGCTTGTTCATAAAATTGGAACATTTTGAGTGTACGGGAGAATGGTGGATGAGTGGAGTACCACAGAGAATCAGACTCAGGCACGTGGATATTTCTGTCACGTGCCAAAAAAATGAAAGGTGCAGTAAAGAAACAAGGTTGCAATTAGCATGAGTTTTGACAAATTAATATCGAGGAGACTGGGCGTTTTTCTGACAAAAATACTAGCCTTTAGAAGGGTAGTTAATCCTAGAGGTTAAATCTTCAACTGGAATATAGGGCCTTGGTCCTCTAATGGCTTCAGTCCAAGAAAGAAAGCACTCCTCGACGATTTACTTATTTTAAGCCCATGATATAAACGTCTATTTATGCCTTAAATCTTTTGCACATTCCACTATTCGTAGACGCAAAGCGCCTAATGCTTTTGTTCCAATTCTCTAGCCAGCCTTATTACACTACTAAGTAACGATATTTACCAGGGAATCATAAATTTAGGAAGAATGCTTTCTTTGGTTAACTTGGAGTAATTTTTAATCCAGCCACTGAAAAATAGTGAGATAGCCTTAAAGCCGAAAATTCTTACAAGACAATTCAAGTAGCTGAACTGGCACTATTCATGGTCGTAGGTTTTCGCTCAGCTATGATTTACTATATTTGCTTCATTTTACTTCCCTAGGGCTCCGTACCAATTTTTTGCCTTCGTGCATTGTTTTGATGCTGCATTCCCTGGCTAGGTTACTGAATACACTTCTGCTGAGTCTGTTAATGCCCTGCAATTCTACTTGCGAGTGTATATTATCCAATCCACCCATCGAAGAACAATTAATTGAGCATAAATATTTGTAGCCTGAAATCTTTAATGATGTTTACTATCTATAATGTAAAAAATTCCAGAATTTCTCGTCCATTTCGCATTAACCCAATGCGACCATTGCTGACCTTATCATAAATGGCTAGTTGTTTTAAAGACGTTTTTTCCAGGTTTATCTTTAAGTGGTGTTACTTTGCCAGAACGATATTTCTAATAGCCCAAGACTTCCATTAAAGATTTTTCCAACTTCTTCCACCAAAAGATACGAGTAAGTATTAACGTCGTGCACGCTCTGGATTTGAAAATCAAGGGCTCGTAATATTATTTACTCATAGGGGCATTTCAAGCGTGTTGTTCTACTTGAATTTTGAAATTGTTTTCTATTTACAGTACGTTGGGGATTGTGCACATTCCTTTTGTAACGGTAAACAATAATTGTTGTGCGCTTTTTGTGAAAATATGTTTTTACGAGGCTTGCGTGAGTACCAATTTCTTAATTCGTTTGTATTTCGTAGGCTAAGTTGCAATTCTCCAGTACAGAGACCATGCCAACGGTTTTCGGAGTTAAAAATACATTAAAATGGCTTGCATTTGGTCTCAACAGCGAATTTAATTTTTATTCAGCAGATTATAAAAGATTTTCCATTCGTAAACAATTTTGCGCAATTTGGTTTAAGTCTTCGCGTTCAAAGCCTTCTCAGGAAGGGATTATTGAGCATCCCGTTATAAAAGGATGTCTGTTGCTAGCCTACAGAAGAGCTGGGGATACTATAACTGCAGAACAGACACAATAACCCCAATCTTTTAGTGGAACCGTTGGAGGTCGGTGAGTCACCATATTTGCAAATTAAATAGGTATAGTTGTATTGAATGGTTCACAGTCCTTTTGGTGGGCTTTTTGGCGCTGCCGGTGGTCGTTCGACTACGCCAGCCACGAAGGCACTTTTGATGAACTAAAAATCACTCATGAGTGAGGAAAAATGGCCATTCACTGACCTCCTGCAAACGTTGAAAGACACTTGATCTCATTGGCAATGATCCGTTCCCTGTATGAACCAACGCATGAAGATTCATTGGCTTTGCACTTCTCAAAGCGGATCGCTGTTTCATAGCGAGCGCATTCCCTCTGTCGGTCGTCATTTTGCAAAACGTTTGCATAGGAAAACCACACGAAACCTATGTATGGCACTCATTTACCTTTGTTAGTTCAATGCTGCCCAGTCGTCTCATCTAAGTTACATTCAAATCTTCGGAACGTGAAAGTAGTCCACCTCTTCACACAACTCATGCATCTTCATACATGTGCTGTAAGTAGTTCCTTAAAAGTTATTTTCAAGTGGCTCTAGTCGGGTTTTGTTATAGTAGTTGAAAACCACGAGTTGGGATGATTTCGAGACGTGAGTTTTTCAAAGTACGCATGCTTTCACTCAAATTCACTCACATTCTCAATCAACAGATGAAGCAACTGTTGTGCTTGTGGGAAATATTATGCAATTCGGTTCGAAGAATACAGCAGGTGATGCAAAAAACTCAACTGATTAATGCTAAATGAATAACACACAAACAACTTGTCATAGGATCAGACCGGTCTTAGTTTCTGCAATAGTATTACACTTTTCGTGCTACAGATTTTTTTAAACCAAGAATCAGCAACATTAATGCATGACAGAGGGTAAAAATTTGCCGCATAATCAGCCAAATCATAAACACGAGCAAGTGAGATCTTGGCCACTGTGGTCAATGAAGTGGTAAATAATTAATGGGAATGCAGTGATCAAAGCAAGGTGTTATCATTACCATCTTTTTGTTACCGGAAGACGTACTACGCGACACGCAGGTATCTCAAGCGGTAAAAAGTGGTTTTACATTGAGCATGAACTGCTCAGCTACTTCCGCTTCTCGTCTAAATTCTTCTTTAGAGCCATTTATTCCTAATATGTCAATTTTTGGCTTGGAAAGTATTTAAATTCACAGATTACTTCGTTTCGAAAGATATTTTAATCCCTGCCTCTCCAGCTCGGTTGAATATATTATCTTTCGCTTCAGCTATCCCATACGTCTCTGAGTATTTTTTTCAACTCTGAAACCAAGGCATTATCTGATTATTTAGTTGGACGGGACTATATTAGCATGAGGTCATTTTGTGGTCTGGACTCCTTTCTCGATTCGGAATGAAGCCACTACAAGCACTGTTGATCTTCTTATTCGACTCATTGGCCTGGGGATTTAGAGAAACCCTTTTTAAGAAACTGGAGGTTACTCTTCCTTAAGGTTTCATATAATCTTTTCTTGAAACGAAAAAAATGTCAGGAGTAGCCGACAGATGAGCCATTAAACAGACCAAGTACTGAACTTACCCCAAAGTCAGAAATTATGGGATCCGCATTGGCATCCATTTCACACTTTCATTTTATTTTGGAGAAATAGGAACATCTAGTGGTGCTCAACTTTGAGCCCAGCCCTTACGATGTCGCCATTAATGGCGTCATAATAACTAAATTTTATGCATTTCAGACACACCAGTTAGCCATGTTGAGATCTCGGTATGAATCATTTAGGGTCAGGCAAACTGTAATAATAAACGGATTTAAATATTTACACACTACCTAGCGTTCGGATCATGACATACTTTAAGATTCTCAGAGTTAAATTAATTTAGGAATTCCTCCAACAATAGAACTGTGACATATTTTACGAGTGATATTTGATTGCTAAGTAGGAAAATATGGCAGTCGTGCTTATTTCCACGCAAAAAGAACGTTGTGACAATCTTTTGATAAAATTAATGCTGATTTTTTTGTTTATTTCTCATATTGTCAATGCAGTTCAACGGTATAAATATACAATGGCGAAAAAATTTCCTAGCGAAAGGTCTACATCGAACATTATGCGGAAAGTCAAATATTTGCTATCTAATATGTATGTAGTGCACAGAATCATTCCCGAAGACGAAGGAAGTCTTACTACGATGACAGAACATGAACTGGGGAGGTATAAGCTTGCTTGAGTGCCATGCTGCCCAGGCCGAAGTACAATAGCCGTGCTCTTCAGTGCCTGAGTAACCAAAAGGAAGAGTTAAACAAATAACACGGCATTGCATACCTCTCTTTTGAGCGTCGTCCATGACACCCCCCTGGCCAACTCTCTGCGTCAGCCATCACAGCGTGGTCGGTGCTGTGAGAATAACACCCAAGAATTTGCGTGAAAGTATGATTACATCTGACTCCAACGTCACTGACCCTCTTGCCAATTCCACTGGATCTGCAGTTGCGGCCTGTTTGAGAACTGTAATTGAAGACTGGAAAATGTGCCGACCACCACGCATGACTATCGCAGCAACAGTGCGTCGATCGCTTTAGTTTTTAATAGCATTCCTGCAAAAAGCATGAATGGGTTAGAGGCCTTGGGTTGATGGCATTTCCAACTCTTCTGTTTGGGGTTGTCACAGATCCTCCCATAAGTAGCATATACGTTTCTTTCGTCACGCTAAGGCTGTGACACTCAGTAATAAAAATCAGGGTAATTGTCTCTACGTATTGGGTTTACTCTCCTCTACCACCAGTACAGCTTCCCGAGACTTTCTGAAGAGGAGAGACGATATAATACTTTGGCAGAATATGTATTTCTGATGTAGAGAAGACCTGGAGGCTTCTAGCATGGTCTGGAGGACATACCGCGTGGGGGAAGTACAGTGCCTGTGGCCTGCATTGCCCACTTACTTGAAGTGAAGTGTTTAACGAGCAAAATATTACATAATTGCAGGCGTTAACTTAGCATCAACTTCTGAAGTTCTTTATTAAACTATACATTCTAAAGCGTGAATAACTATTCACAATTCCCGCTTATCATTACTAAAATTATTCTTCTCTCCAAGGAAACACAATGATACCATAATATACTCCTTTCGTCGAACTGTTTGCCATGTGAAGGTGATTAATCTAAGAATTGGGCTACAAAATATAAATTGTTCCATAGTCTTTGAAACGGCCTTTCCACTCAAGTCCGGTTGAGGAATGGCATGACTGCTGAATATCGGTACACATGTGGCTGCATCGGATGTAAATCTCAGCTAATTTTATCTACCTAAATGCATCAAAATTGTGGTGGCAACTCCACCTGTACGCTTTCCCTGTTCCCAATCACATCAGTTGTTGGCCTTTGTGACTGAATAGAGATTTAACTGGAACCACATTGACTGTGCTCTTAGAGTCAAAACGTCAGATGGGTTGGCTTAACTTATTTCATTTTAAATATTTCACTATTGTATAGTATAATCGCTTGAAACCGAAGTCCTCGACAAATCCACCCAAAATGGTTTACACAAAATTATGGTTTCAGCAACTTCTTTTGAATCTCTTCAGTTCTTATCCAAATATTGTATTCCCCCTTATCTTAAAGCTTCACGTACCTAGAATTGAGACTAAGGAAAGTCGGTTAGTAGAAAAAGCTGAGTTGTTTGAATGGGGAGAAGAAAAGTAAGTGAACAGACTCAACCATCGTATTGTACTGGCCCGTTCTGGTGGTTTGTAGAATACCAGAGGTTTAAATGTTTTAACCAAAAGCCAATATATTCTAAATTGCTCTCTGATAAGGGTAACAGTTTACTCTATTTAACAAGAAAGCAGTTTGTCATTAATGGTTGTTTATGAATAGCCAAAACCCAAGGGTAGCTCAAGTCTGCTACCGAGACACTAAAGTAAACAAGAGACAAGAGACTTTACTGTGATGATTAGTGCTTATGAAGGTTGGCCTTATTTTACAGGGATCAGGGGGCAAACTCAAAGAAAGTTCACTGCTGGATTGCTCAAGGATTCTAATTACGAACAGGAACTTATAGAGCATCAAAATGGGAATAAGTATTGGCATTGCAGATATCCTCAACAAAGGCATGAACGTAAATTGGGGGGTTATAAATATTGCGTTGTTAAGTTCATTTTAAATTCCTAACTTTTAAATCCATCGACTATCTCGTCAGTGGTTCCACTTTAAGCATGCTTTAATGCAAGTAAAATGAGACAGAGGATTCGTTCGTGACTCCGGCCTTGAATCTTTATAAAACAAGATTCAATAAATGGTCAAGCAAATTAGTCAATTGGTGGTTTTAACTGACTTTCGATCTAAAAGGTAAAACAGTTTCCTGCCCATAAGGTTTCGACCCGTCCATTTCCAACGTCCCATGTGACATGCTCCTTGTCAATTTACTTTAATACTTTGATTGTCTGTTTACCTCCTCGTTTTGGTTTCACGGGGACTGAAGGGCGCAGCCATTGTACTTCCGTCCATGGGCATTGCCTCTGGGCCAAGTTGATAGTCCCTCAACCATTCTGTAGGTTGGCAATGCATGTCTTCTTTCGTTTCCAAATACCTCTGGGGGGGCTTTACAATAACTGGATGCATAAAGGCGAATCGGAGACTGGTAGTCAAATGGATGGGGATCGGTTTCTAACTTAGGATAAATACATTTGCTAGTTTTCGATCAGCAATCGTATTAACAAACTCAATAACTAAAGCATTGAAAACAACAATTCAATTTGCGATTGTATGTAGAAACTCTCCTTTTTTCAAACCTGATATATTTGTACAAAGTATGCACGAAAGAAGAAATTTTGCAAATGTAAATCATTATTCGCCTAATTATGCTTTTGGAGACTGCTTTAAGCATGTTCCACAAAATGCTATTAATAGTACATAATACTAATTAGGCTTTAGGCCTCCGACTACCGGTTCCTCTGTAAGATTGGCACTGAATGCCACTTTTTGGGAAGAAGTGGTGCGCCACACAAAAAGTAAAACATGTGGCCTATTTTAGACCAAATCTGGTCATTTTATTTGACACAAAAATTTGCTGGTCCCGCTTTATCATTCGGATCTCCTGTTAATTCCTATGTTCTGAATATTTGAAATATGATTTTTTATTATATGCAAGCAAAACAAGTTTTTGGTAAAAAACACTTTTTTATTAATTGTTCCGTAAAACAGGTAGGTTTTCTTTAAGAATATCAAGGAAGGGATTTAGGAATTCCATTTCCTTTTCAAACCACATTTGCGCCCAATCAGAACCACAAACGATAACCCAATTGTATACCTACTTATGCAAGTTGGTAAAGTTGCCTAGTTGTTCAAGGTCGCTTTGTGTTTTCTCGAAAGGTGGGAGGTCCGTCATTTTACCGCTATTTCGATTATGGATCTCAATTCGCTTTGCTATATGCACTTAGGTTAAAATGTTAGCACACATTTTAAATTTCGCCCATTGAATTCGTTCCAATCATCCGTTAACTAAGTTGCATGTCAAAATAGTTCACATTCTCAGATATAATGGGAAATTCACTATGACGTGAGCGTTCTGAATCGTTTAGAAAAGCCCATAGGGCTTATTGTAGTTTTTGCTCAAATGATAGAGTCACCCATGTGTTTATTCTGTACTGTATTTTAGTGTGCAGATCACGGTGTTTTGCTACGTCCGTGACCACCTCGTAGCCATTTGATGATGTATCCTTTGATAGCAGAGAAACCAACGTGGGAACCACAAGTTTTTGCGGTGTAGTAGTTGTGCCTAACGTTTCAATGTATTATTTGTCCGCTCATTGTTTGTAGCATGGCACAAGAATACCCTACAGATGAAGAGTTGGTTCAAATGACGACCATGCAATTAAGAAGCCTCCTTGAACAACACGCCATTTCCCAAGAGCAGCATCGCGAGCTTCGTACCCGGCGCCGTCGCCTGCAAAATCGCAAATACGCACGTCGATGCGCCAAGAAGAAGCAGACAGAAGTTGCTGAGTTAGCGGCAGCAGCCAAAAAGGAGTCGTCAGCCATAAGGGTGCGTGTACCCGCTTTCATCGGGTTTCGGGTGCTTTCGTTCCTTACTTCCTTGCTAATTCCTAGTTTAAGGTGATTCAGTTTTGAAGTAGTCGATTCCCGTTTCCTGTCTCCTCTAACTCTGCTATCACTGTTACCATTTAATTCTGATGTGGGTGCCTTTTCAGCACATTAGGTTCCCTGCTGCGATTTGAATTACCCCCAAAACGCGATTATTTTGGCGCAATTTCTACTGCCTTAACTGATGACCAAAATCAATTCAGTTTTTATGCACTAGTCGTAAATCATTAAGTCAGATCCATCCACTGTTTATTGTTTCAATTATTGTCCTGTCTAGGCCTTGTTCTTTTTAGTTAAAATATATAATAACATTTATATTCCCCTGTTGATTCAAAATGTGTTAAGACTCGATCCACATTTATCCCTTTGTTCTTCATTTTATGATCTCTTAGCTGCCAATATCTTTGTACCTCGCTACTTTGTGTATGCGCTCCCTTAAGAAGAGGATCGTTTCAAGGTTGATGATTTGGTGTTATTCACTGTGTTTGTGTATCAGCGGGCCTCTCAGAATCTTAAACTAGGTCTAAGTAACCCTAGCAGCAGTGGGAGCGCCTTGATGATCCCATCTTAGTGCAGTTACCGTTGAGGGAAAAATAATGTCTTTTAGGAAATGGCTCCAGGTTGGCACATCTATGAACATATTTTTTAAAGGAGCCAAGGCAGGGATACTTACATGACTCAAGACTATGTTGTGATCATCCGTGCATAGTTATGTTAGACGCAAAATTTTTGGAATATTTTCGTTTTTTATTATATCCGATTTTGGAATATGTTAATGTCAATTTTGACGTAGTAGCATGCTCTAGCGTACTAAATATTACCTAAATTACTTGTTTATTGAAACCAAACTCTCATACGTGTGCCTTGCCCTTAGTTGAAACGTCTCTCCTGACTCCTGTACTTTTGTGAGGCCTAGGACTCAAAGATGCTCATAATATTCGTGATTAAACATGTCTAATAACTGTCGTTCTCTTTTTCAGTTCGCCGTTAGATCTTAAAAGCGTATTTTAGATTTGATAACTTTACTATGGGTGGCCATACTAAGACGAAATTTTAGTAAAGGAATGGGTTTCAGATAGTTAAGTTGTAACCCTGTGATCCTTTTTTGTTTAAGTTGAATCGGGCTTCTGATTCCAAATATTCTAAAACTTATGTTGTTGTTATGGCACTGCACGCAATAGTGAGTTGCAAGTGTGTCTAATTGCACACTGACATCCAGCTCACCTGTCGTGAGCCAGTGCAGACGCCGTCAATCATGGTAGCAGGCATTTAACAGCTTATGGTATTGTGGTCTCGTGTGAACGAAGGCGTAAAGAAATAGCGGATATCCGCTTGTACAGGCTTCGAGTACGGTACAGTAATGAGACGCTCAGTTATAAGTGGTAAGATTCTTGAGTGGTATAAAGATGACAGACCGTACGCCTCTTAGTGACGATCTTAGATGTGGGTGGTTCCAAACATTCAGTTCGCCAAATGCCTGCTTGATTCTGAACGCCTAAATGGCGCATAATTTGTCATCATGGTATCGTAAAAGGTTGACGAGTAAAACTATTTCCATATTTGCAATTTCGGGAAGTTAGTGTTCACTGTGTACCAAAATAGGTAGGTTATTCCGTCTTTTTTTCATACCGAAGCCGTTTTTTAGGTGTCACGTGAAAGCTAAGACGAAGTCATGTACGCGTTGGAGGAAAGCCTCGAAAGCTGAATGCGACTTTACCTTGAAATGCGCTCATTGCTACTATAAACTCTGGGGCATGATTTCGCTTGAAATCCTCGCGTAAATCAAACGTGTTTGGCACCGCTCCTGTTTCACATTTCGCTAGGTTTACGTCCAGTAGAGAAGTTACTGTTATGGTTGTTCCAATGAATTGATTTCTTTTATGGAATTTAGTATCTCTGCTTTTTTATTAGTCCCTACGACAACAGCTCTCACGGTTGAACACCTCGGTTGACAGACTGGATCGCCAGATAGACAGTTTGGCGAAGCTGCGTATATCAATGACAGAAACCCCCTTTTCCCTTCGCATGGTGGCACTCGATGGCACAGAATTGGGGTTGGCTCATTTCAACAGCCATCACCTGCCTCTGCTATCCTACAAAGGGGACGAGTCCGTTTCCTCTACCTCCGCCAGCCACCTCATACCACGCATGTGTTTCAAGACGAAGCCTTCAATGCAACGAAATTTTTGTCTTACTAAAAGCGCCACCACCACTGCCTCTACAATGCGAGTTCCTGTGCCTCCAGCTGGCGGTGCTTGTGGCTCCCCTGCCGAAGGACAGGAAGTGTAAATGAATTTAAGTGTACGCATGTACTTGTCCCCCATTTTATGTTTCCATCTAACCTTGTTTTTCCCTTAAACCTTTTGACTTGTATCAGAGTACTTGTTTTCTTGTGTTTGATGCAGCTTTCTTCTGCATTAGGGGGTTCCGATAGGATACATGGTGTACTTACAAAGGTAGGAAAGAGGTTTAGTAGAAAGTACCACAGGGGGTTGTTCTGTTCGTGCACGGAGTGGGTGAGATCCACCGATACGTTCTTAATTTTCCCGCGTGTTTGTGGAGAAATCGTGTGAAAATCGGAATCAGGAATCCAGCATTCTGTTCTGAGGGGTAAAGGTAGTTAATTTCGTGTTGATGATTGGCCGTAGTGTACGAGGTGCTACGTATTCGTGGCAGGATGTCGACATTCGTGCCCGTCGCTACGTCTATTCGGGCGGTCAAGCTATACTGTTTTGTAGGGTATAAATGCATAACAATGGATAGTATACAAGTTCAATCAAGAGGTGAGGGCGCTGTTCTCTGCCAGTTTATCATTTACTCAGGTGGAATTTGATAGAACTTGAAGCTTGTTTGGAAGAGCTGTGTTAGCAATTCACGACTTTTTTGTTTTGGGAGTGTAAATGGCAATTTCTAATTGGCTTTAATTGTCTACATTCGACATATAATGTGTGGATCAGGTTTTGTGGACTCAACTACTAGCAATTGAGAATTATACTGAAATCCACCCCAAAAGGGCAAAACTAAGCTTAAGTCTTCGCACCCCCCCCAAATATTAACAACAAATTGGTCTCTTTACTAGTATGAAGGGTAATAGCTTCAAAAAATTGATATGAAGTTCATGATTCGGTATTAGAAAAATCATCACTTTAAAAGTGTGCACCTTATTTGCCAAATCAAGACGTCGTCTTTTGTAAAAAAGTAAATGAAGGGGTGGCCTATAAAAATCTATATCAAAAAATAAAAATGTCCAATTTAAAATAGCTAGGCTGCCTAAAGTTTATTCTTTTCACAAGATTTTGCCAGCCACACATCACAGCTTTATAACTCAACTAGTGGTTGCAAGTGATTTTAATAGTTTTAGCCAACAGACAAAGCCTTTGTTTTCGATAAAGAATGGCCTAGAAATTTGTTTTAATTTACAGATATCACGAGCCTAGCGTAGATCTGGGGTCGGTTGGGTGAAATTTTGCACCGCCAGTTCGAAAGGCGTTGGCATTGTGGTGCGCTCTTCCTCTGAGAATAATTTATGAGAATGATTGTAGTCGGAGTTTTGCTTTTTCTCGTAGCTTCTGTCCTCAGCTTTAATGATGTTGATTTGTCCACATGCACTGTTACTAAGGGATGTTTGCGCCCTCCTATCTGCGCCGATAATCTGTGTGAATATGGAGCTACCTGGCGACTGGTCGAACAGGATGAAGTTCAATACATTGAGTTTGAACTTTTTGGTGACATAAAGTCAAGCAGTGGATTTATTTCTCTCGTCTTCTCAAGAGATCCCTACTTTGCAAGTTGTCCTTAGATAAATGCCTTTTATCTCCTACTTTTACTAACTGTCTGTTTTAACTAGGAATTGGTCCATCCTCGTTTATTTTCACATCAATTTATTAGGTTTGTTTGTTAATAAAACTGTGGTTTGTCTGCTTTCTTTCAGATTTTCTGAGATAGTGCTTGGCTTTTTCCTTGTGTATGATAGCTCAATGGAGGCAGAATTCCTAACCTATGAACAGGCATCCATTGATCATATCTGATTTGGTACATTTTCAAATCTGACCCTCAGGTTCCAACTTTTTTAGACAATCACTTTAAAATATGATTTCTAGTTAATTGTACATTCCATTCTTTTGTGAGTACTGCGTGATGACTTTTCTTCAGCACTGTTCTAGTTCTTGCTGATTTTTTGGTGACTTTGTGGCTATTTGTATTTTATATAAGTTGTTGTTATTAGAGTCTACCGACAAGATTCCAGTACCCTTAGTGGCAATTTTTTATTTGCGGCGAACCTCTATTTTGGCATTATTGAATTATCTCATGCAATATTTTGTAAAAAAAAGTGTGTTTTGAATTAACTTGAATCACTTTGAGGCAGTTATTTGTGACTGCAACATTCTCTTCGACTTACCATCTGAGTTGTGTGTAGAATTGTGTTCTTGACAAAAAAGTTGGAATTTTTGATTTCTCTGAACTATAGTCGAAACACTTCCTCATTTCGTATCCATTTTGGTAATGATACCTCAGCGCTTTTTTACTTTTTGCTTTGAATGTTCGTAGTTTAATTCCTTTAAAATTATTTAAATTCAATATTTTACTCCGCGTGCATTATTTACCCGTCTTATCTATCTTGATCTCGTTTCCCTTTTTCGATTCTTGGTTATGCTCTTATGTGTCCGTGCATGCCCATTTTAGAACCCAATTTGTGCTTAGGTGGAATTCGTGGATCGCAAGAGCACAGATGCTAACCAACGCTCGATGGCGTTTATTTGATTGTACCGTATGCTCTAAATTTGCAAGCATTCTTTTACCTCATTAGGAATGTCATAATTTTTCCTGTTCATGCTGACGTCAGTAGTTTAGTTAACATCATTCACTGAAACTGTTGTACCATTATAGGGTATAGTATGGCACCACATTTTGTGAGCATTGAACCTTTACAAGGAATGATCCTATCTGACAGCCATGCATGAATAAGTAAATTTTTCTAGCTACTAAGCTTTGCCAGGAGTGTGACCACATGGCGGTTGCAGCTGACATTTAAGGGGAAGTCCACAACATCCCACATCCGTGATCCCAAAATCCCGACCTGGCACGCACTGTGCACCGCACATGGATCGATAGGCACAGTGCATGGGAGCGGGCGTGTGTATTCGCACGTGCGTGCATTCTCCCTATCATAGCCAATCAGGAGGCTGCAATTAGCGGTCGTTCCTCTCCTTCCTTTCACAAATAGTCTAGCAACTGTGTCCGGAAGAGGCACAAACAGGCTTATTATTGATTACCTCAAGGTGGGCGGTTAGCGCCCACGCGAATATGTACATGTGCTTGCGTAATATTTGCTGTGGGAGGCGAGTGAGGAATAAGCATGATACGCTTAGTCAGCAGAGTTTGGCGCTCCCTACAATAATTATTAGGTTTATTTTCCAGCTGTGGTAATTTCCGTGCGAAACTGCAAGCGTTAATGCCACTACAAATGGAAACTAGAATCTCTTCCCCTTCCCTGGCTTGCATAGAGCTGTGCTATAGCACCAAGCACTTATCTATTTTAGTCCTGATGCCATGGCAAGCCATCCTTTACCTAGTTTACAAATTCTTCAGTTGCAAATAACGCTTCATAAGTACCATGACGGAAAAGGTTGGTTGTTTTCAAATGTCTTAGTCTATATGTTCGTTCATTAGACCCTCACTTCTTTTGGAAGCATGTTTATCCAAAAAAATGTGAAATTTTGAGACACATTTTCGATGGCTTTTTCATCTCTTAACATCTCATGTATGACTGTTAGTGCGTATGTAGTTTGTAGAAATTCACTGGGTCTTAACAACTGTATGTTGGTATGCAAATGGCATGACTTATGAGGTGATATGTTTTAAGAAGCTACTTGAACTACAGGTTAGGCCCATTAAATTCTTATTTTGCTAAGTATTTCGTTCACACCAACGATCTTTGAGAGATGAATGCGTCGACTGGTTTGTATGTTTGTCTGAAAGCAAGTTCTTGTCCTTGAAAAATCAAGGAGTTTTCCATTTCATTTCTGAAACGCACATCTTAGCATAGATCAAGCTACTAACCACAGACATTCATATTTTGATTTATTCTTTCATCTATATTGTTCTTTACTTTGGGCTTATATTTAACTCTGCTGCGTTACTTAATTTCAAGACCGACTCATTTTTGGTCTGAGCACTAGCTAAATTTGCATCCCTTTTCCTTAGGGCGGTGATGGCTTTGTTGGTTGCTACTATGACACTGTTGACTTCAAAATTGTCGTTCGGGCAGGGTATAGACCTGAGGCCAGTGAATCCAACCACCTCTATAATCCTTCTGATGACGAGGTATGCTTCTGTTTGCTTTGAATATACGAATGTTTCTGGCTATTTCATGCGGTTAGTACTTTTAATTAAGGCAATGCCTCTTGACTGTGCTTAGTAATTGACTGTACAAGAAATGTGGGTGTCTCTTATAAATGGGGTAAATAATAGGAGTATGGACCATTTCGACTAAGCGGCCAGCTTGACCGTTTTCTTCTCCTCTCATTATTTATTAGTGGGTGGATTCAGAACTACGATATTTGATGGAACTCTGTCATTGTGACTACCGTTTTATAGCATCTGAGCCCTCTCTGAAGACGTTACAAGGTTATGGAGCCTTAACTATGTCGAATATATCGACTCTTAATGTACAGAGGAGCTGGTGGGCTGTTAGTACAGAACTAACATGAATGGGATGCCGTGCCGTCAAGGCGGTGACTGAAGCCTGTGAAGATTGAAGAGCACTGAACAAACTTTGCTCTGCTACACCTTTCCTTCTGACAGAAATTACTCATCACTACGGGAGACGATCTCGGAAGCTCCTACGTGGATGCACAGCACTACCTGCAATGTCGCTTCAGGCGTCGTGTGACCCCTGTACGAATGGCAAACCAGCTGAAGGACCTGGCACCACCGAATGCCTACTATCTCATCATTCAACGTGGGTCTGACCCGCTGAGAACGAGCTTCGGGCAGCTCTATCCCGGTGGTGAGGCCACATCCAATACCAGTGCTATCATAACTTCGTAAGTGCATCACTAGCCCAGCTACTCTTTCAGCTAATGGCTGAAAGGTATTAGCATGATTTAATTGGTCTAAGGAACTACTGAAACAGGTTTTTATTCATCAATAGGTTTTATTTGCAAAATTTAATATATTTAATTTCCTTCTTCACCACTTTCATGTTGCTCTTTTGAAAGTTGGGGATGTTCATACTTTTACGCAAACCTCCTGTTTACTTGTATTAAGTCTGGTCAATGTGCTGGATTCTGTTCAACCCCCTTTGTCCATATTTTGATACTATTATTAGAAGACAGTCAGCTCTTCATATTGCCATTATTGCCAAAACTGGTTTTGTAAGTCGATTTAAATGTATAGTGATTTTGACACGGCCAATTCTCATCTGATGTTCGGCGTAGCCTTAGTGTCAAGTCTTTTTAAACATCAGCTTCAAAATTTAAGCAGCATGAAGCTGAGAGCTGTGTTTGACTCAGCTGTGGTATTAGATAGTTTTGCTGTCTTTTTGGTACTCAATTTTTTGGTAACAGCGTCATTGTTGAACCAAGTTTGTAGTTTATACTTATATACATTTGTCTACCGCAAAAGCCAACAAGGAACTTGCAAGCGAGCCTATGTTAACAGAAATGTTTATGCCTCATTGTGTTAGCAAATGTATGATTTGCTGAGATTTCAGCATACTGGTACACTTGAAACCGTGGTAAACTTCGACACAATTATCGCATTCTATCTTACACAACTCATAGCCTTGGGGTTTATCCTCCCGATGGCATAGCTCATATAACTTTGAATTTTTTGGTTCGTAAGATAAAGTTGTGCTCCATTTAATGAGTACCTTCCAAGACGTTCTACGTGGTGTCGATTGTGGTGGGACGGCTCACATCTATTCATGTGCATCTAATTAACATAAGCGGGTGAATTTCAAACGATTCCGAGTTTACCGACACGGATACATTTAAATCGAAATCGCTGTAGTAAAGTGTCTTTTTCCCCAATATCATCATCCTTGCAATTTACTATCCCAGCAGTGTGGTGAAGATTGTTTTCAGTACTCGAACAAGTTTTTTTTCTACACACAAATTGATGCTTTTTAAGTGAAATCAACCACAATAGCGCAGGAAATACTGATTATTCGGTCTCCCACACAAACTCACGCACCTTTTTTCGTCTTCTGGTCAGCGAACTTTATTTGGTCTGGACTCTTCAACTCCTGCAATAAGTAATAGGTCAATTTAACTTGCTAAAATAAATTTTAAAAGCTCATTTTCGTCAAGTAACCCGAGTCTGTGACGAATTTGACGCATTTGATCATGGTCCTCTGGCGTTGAGCTCTATAAAGTCTAGTTCGAATCTAATTCAGGTGGTTGCTTCATTAGATAAGCTGCCTGAACGAAGTTTAGGGGCCTTTACCTCCCCCTTCCTCTGAGGTAACAACAATAAGAAAAGATTCTAAATTAACTGCATACCTTCCTTCCCCTTACATTGCCTTTAAGGTGCCTAACGAAATCACCCTGTATTGTTTCCTTGGCGCCTATAACATCCCAAAAGCTTCAGTGTCGCAGGAAGGTCTTAACAAACTTCTTACTTCTTCTAATGCATAGTTGAACTCCTAGCATGTCTGTCACCTGACTGCGACTGCGCAGTAGCCTACCTACCCCTCACTTCGAGTTCACAATGTTCTAGGGAAGGCCAGGTGATTTTTTCTCACTGTCGTTACATGACCGTTGAATTTGCGTGGCATTTGCCGGAATGTTTTCTGGTGAAGCCTCTTTACCGAAATGTTATTCCACCAGTTTGTGCTAATGTCGTTGCCTGGGCCTCATTCTTACGTCATTACACGATCTTACAGAAACCAACAATTTCATTGTGTGAGAATTTGTTATTCTGTTATGTATACCTAGCCCTCCTCTCTTTTAATGAACTTTTTCTGTTCTTTTTTGAGGTTTTAAATTTCATCCCCAGTTCTGTACTTTGCGTATTGGTTAGTGTTCTCTGTTGGGTTGGTGAGGCACATCCGTTTTTTGCTCCACTTGAAAAGGAGCAGCTTAAAAATTGTCTACAGACTGCTATATTTCTTGAGAGCCAGAGATTTGTGAGTGTACCAACTCCTTGGTACGTCCGACAGTGTTGTCTTTTTCTGCTTCTGTATTTATGTTTGACGTCGCCTCACAGTTACCGACTAATCATTATTCCAAAATTAAATTCTTTGCTCAGTTATGAAGGATCCTAGTTTTTTTTCTGACCGTAAATAGCATGAGTGTTTTAGGATACGCTCATTTTTTTTGGTTAGTAAATGCCACTACGTCTCCTTTTGCTTGAAAGGTCTCTTGCGAATGCTCTTCCGTATGGCATCGGATGCTTGACTGCGTTTTTCTCTATTGCGGATAATCAAAAAAAGTCATTGTTTGGAAAACCTTATCACAACCTGTTCATTAATTTTTTGCCTTATTTCTGCTGCTCTTCATTGGTTTTTTGCACTTTGGAATGACCCAAAGAAGCGTAGAACTTGATTTGCATCATCCTAACATGATTTATAGCCTTCATTTGCCATTTTTGTAATCTTTAATTTTTTTAGCAAAAACTAATTTAAGTTCTGCAATACTTTCTCATGCATCAATCAGTTTAGAATTACAAGTCGTCCAATTCTTTTATCATTAGAAGACTGCATGCGTTTCCATTTTATCTTCAGTCTCAAACTAGATCGTGGTATTAGCAGCGTTTGTTTTGATCCCCCCAGTTCAAACTTCTGCATTTCATGCATATAGAATGCGTGTTGTCGTCATTAATTGGGGCTCGGATTGTGACGACTTAGCGCGATGAAATGGATAGAATCGACATTCTTCTGAGATCCCTACAGAACCTAGCTAGTCGACTATCTAATCATCTCGACAGTGGTCTATTCCGCCCCCTACCTAGGCCAGAACTATTCCGTTTATTGAATATTTGTTTAAGTCCAATGCTACCAATCACTACGTGTCCCTCAAGGCTAATTGACAAGAATGGTTTATATTGATTTCAAAGTTTCTTTACTTTTCCCATTCCAAACTCGGGGATACAAGAATAAGTCCTTGAACGAACCACTCAAAGATTAGCCTTGAAATAGTACGTTAAAGTCCGCAACTGGAATACTGACTGGAATGGGTGGATTCGAATTCGCTTTACAGACCACTCTACGATCTGACCATCAGCTACTTGGTATACCATTCTCCTGGAGTGGTGAAAGCGCACGGCGCGATGATGGTGCTGGCCTGGGTCTTCTGCTCCTCTGTAGGTGTAATCATCTCGCGCTATTACAAGGATATGTGGCCCAATGCCGGCCTGCTGGGTGAGAGGGTGTGGTTCCAAATCCACCGCATTCTCATGGGCATATGTGTGGGCCTCACATGCCTTGCTGTCATTCTTGCCTTCGTATTCTGCCAGGGCTACTCAGCGCTCAAAATCTATCCGGACTATATTCATCCTATCCTCGGACTCATTGTTCTATGCTTGGCTATTATCAATGTGAGTTGCTATTGGCTCTGATTTGCCCTCCTCTATCATATCTATGGCCGTTTTAAGATCTGTGGTGATTTCTTAAGTCACAAATCCAACCAGGCTTTGATTCGGTAGAAGCGTTTCACTACATTGGGGCAATAGGCGGTCATCAGTGTGAGTCGTTGTGAACACGCTTTGTTATTCCATTTTGACTTTTTAATCATCAGCACATCTGTGTAACTCATTTGTGTTATTTATTTATCTGAAGCGCTCAAAATTGAAACTTGTGAGTACTTCTGATTTGATTTTCATTATCTTGAAAGCACACAAGTCTGAAATTAACCTTATTATTTAGGCATATAGGTGGACTGGGAGGTCAGTAGCACTTTTTTCCTCGTCACCTCTTCCTTGTAAATAATTATTGCGCATTTAAATCGGTTAAACACTTCCGTTTATAAGCAAGGTGCTTTCATAATTACTATCCAGCCCATCATCACCTTCTGCCGCCCACACCCGATGCACAAGAACCGACCCTACTTCAACTGGACGCACTTTATCATTGGCACATTAGCCCACGTCCTCTCCATCCCGACCATCATGCTGGGTCTGCGAATGCCCGCAGCTGGTGTGCAGTTACGCAGTCTGAACTATCCTCTTTGGATCCTTATCTTTTTCGTCATCTTCCAGTTCTGTGTAGAACTCACTCTAGAGATCCATGGCTGCATCCACTATCGACGTAATAAGCGTGAGTTCACTGCTTAATTCTGGAAGTGTTCGTGTTTTTCTACTCGCTCTCCTAAAAATCTGCTGTTATGATGGTAAGAGTTTGAGTTCGATGTGTATAAATCAGCATTGTGACTCTCGCTTCCCACGAATAATCCCGTAATTGGGCACTTGGATATACCCCTTAGAGCCGGAAGATCAAAATTAGACTAGTTATCCACATTTGATTATCGCAACTGGCTTTAATTCAAACAATGCACACTTCATTTCATCTGATCCGTTTGAGTATAGAAGACGACCCCAGTTTCTAAAGCACCATCCCCGAAACCATGTTTGTAATAAGTGACGATCGTCACTTCCATTTGTACTTCAAGAAGTTAAAAGCGGTGCTAGGAGTTTATTTCCTTGGTCATAAATATGGCTTACTGTTGTTTAAGTCAATCTCATGCCAAAGAATAAGACTTATCTCACGTAAATGTCCGGCTCGATGTGAGCCTTATGCGGCAAGCATATTTCTTGATCTCTTTTTTGCAACCCATGTTATAGCGTGTTTGAAACGGTAATACGATCCTCGTCTCTGCAGCCATCAGTGAAGGTATTCCTTCCATCCCATCCCTAGACTTGCGTGTCTCGTAGGGTTAATCGAAATTTCGGGTGTTCTTTTTACCATGAATCTGATACATTACAAGCACCCATTTCAACTCACTAACAGCCAAAGGATGAGATTTCACCACGGCTATAATTAATATAATGTTTATAATTGCATAACTGAATCGGATTCCTCTGCAACGGAAATAGGTTTCTTCACGGAATTCCCTCATGGACAAGCATATCACAAATTGCACGTGGGCGTAGCATTCTTAAGTTACAGGATCTTGGTGACAAGTTCTGAACTTTTATTTGAAGGTGCTATCTAGATACCTGTTTAATCTCCATTACGGCTAATCACACGATTGGTTTTGTCACATCCCTTTTGTTTGTTACTAAAGTGGTAACGATGCCTCACAATTAACGAGTGCTGTTGCCTCTTGTGGACCTTTGATCAGTCTGAATTTTCAAGCCGTTTCCAGGCGTAATTCTGCAGCACTGTCAACTCACATGGAAGAATGATTCACCTTTCATGCACACGAACTCACGTAGGCGTTTTTGTGTGCCTTCATACACACATGCACACACGTAACCTGACCTACTCCTCGCTTCACCTCAATATTACTTCCTGTGCTGACGGACTTCCCGCCTCATTGAGTCCCTCCGATGTCCAGATGTTTTACTGGCATGAATTGCTGCTTTTTTTACCAATTTAATTGCCATTTAAAAACAAAAATTGCAATTAGCCTTGTACCAAAAATAACCCTCTATTTTAAACTTGCCTGATGTCCCCTTTGGTGGAACCAGTTGCCACTAATAAGTAAAACATCTGAAAAAATTAGGATGTCAAGCTAAGGGGGAATTGGGGTCGCATACATGGGTCGTTGGTGGCGGACTTGTTACGTAGATCGGCACGCTACTTTTTTAGAAAAGCATTCTCATGCCTTACTGAATCTCTACCCCATCACAATAGCTGTAGTCTGAATAGTGACTCTCACAAAAGACCTCTGGAGTGCCAAATCGCATGCGGAATCGAGCCGAATCTCTTGCGAAATCAATGATGTCTGCACGACTTAATCTCCTATTTCACCTACTGCATTCTCGCTTCTTGACAATGGATTAAGCCAATTTGCGATGACATTTTGCATTTCATAAGATCACGCTTCGAGGACATTCCATCTTATAATTTGGGCAGCGCTACTAACACCTATAAGAAATTAATTGGTAGTCTCTCCTCACCAACTTCTCACGGTACTTGTCAGGTGATATAACCTTGTGGCTAGTTTATCGGGTCATGAAGGAATATCATCGAGACACTTCTCCATTACAGATAAGAAGATAACATATAGGAATGAACTCGAGCAATACCAGAACGCCGTTCGCGTGGGTGGCGTTCCCATTCCTCGACCCGTGGAACCAGAACCTTCTGTGAGTCATCCAACTGTTCGCCAAGCCATAAATGTTTTAAGCTTAACTTCCACCCTATCACCACTTTTTGTCTTCAAGGGTCGCATCTTCAAGTACTTCATAATCAGCCTTCACGCCACAGTGGCAGCTATCGTGGCCGTGATTCTGATCATCATTATTGCCGTCAACTGAGCATTGAGTATACGTTGGAAACACGGGCCTTCAACCTCACCCTCCTTCCCTATCTCATATACTGGCCTCACCTGCATGAATAACGATGTCTCATGTCAGCACACGCACATCATAGTTATTTTGTCACGCACGTCGACTATTATTCTCTACTTTTGGAGTTGCTCTCCTTGTCTCCTTTCACTGCGCTCTTTTATCGAACGTGAATGCGGCTAGTCTTCTGTTATTTGTTCATTCTTCCGCCATATGCGTATTCAAACAGCGCTAGGCGAAATCAAGGTGCTTCTCCAATAGTACAAAGGTGTTTATTTCACGTTACTGAAAGGATTGAAGTAGCCGCGATTTCAGGAGAAGCATATCACATTGTGGTCCTCTAAATGTGACCCACAAGAAGGTGGGCTCGCGCTGTCCTTGCAATGCTTCGCTCCTTCACCAATCGATCCCGCGCAGCAACAAAGCGACGCCACTGAAAGGAGAGTCGATCCCGGGTAAAAAGCAGCCGGTGAAGAGTCAGCCGACCTGATTCAGTGGCTAGAATGTACTGAAAGGCGTGTTTGCGTATCGCGGCGTTAAGCTCCTCCAGCCCAATTACTAGACGTTGAAGAAGACCGCCTAGCATCCCCTCAGCCGAGGAAATCCGAGTTAGGTGGACGTTGAGGTGCTCTACCAAATGGAATGAGTCCTCGGTGGCGGTGGAATTGGTAGTACTATTAATACGTTTGTTCAAAAAGTTTACAAGGTTGGAATAGAGGTCGGGTGAAGAGAGGAGTGCTCTTGGGAAGACTATGGAATTGGACTTTCTGAAAAAAAGAACAAAACACAAGTAAGGACTATTATAGCTTATCAAATTCTTACAATTCTTCATTTTAAGAATGAAATAGACTACGAAGGGGTTCAGTAGGCACGAGCGGAAAACCCACTCAGTTCCTGTCATGACCGCATGATCCACGATCCCACAAGGACGCATTTCACTGTTCAGAGGAATTTTTGTGTACTAGGTTACAGTTGGTCTAAATAAGTATTGCCAGAGCTAACGCTCTGAAAGTACATTATTTTACAAACGAAGGCGATGGAATTTAGTCACCAATCAATCGCATAATCAAAAAATCTTTTGGATGGTATGTTTGAGACATATGGTGTCAGTAACTTGCAATAAAAGCTAGTTGCAGAGTGATTGAGTAAACCAATTGTACCCCACCGTGCTTACAGCAGCACCGCATTAAGTTGCGCTCCATTTTAGTAGAAAAAGGTCAGTTATTAGCTTAGTAAAACTGGTAATGATCGCCGAAAATTGAATACGAACTTGGCAATTACACGGAAGAAACGACCCAGGACTAATGGATGGTGAACGGAGCTCAACTGTTTGAAGAGAACGAAATCAGAAAAGTACCAACTGCCAATAGAATGGGATGCTGTGTAATGGAGGGTGAATCTGTCTAGTAGTAGGATGAGTGAATGTACTCACCGATGACTCGGAAAGAGAATAATGACAGGAACGTACTCCACTGTCAAAGGCCACGGAAGTTGCACAGTATCGACATCAACGCTGAAATACGCAATGAATACTAAAACGTAACAAATCAAGATTACGTAGTGGGGTGATCACACCGATCTATTATGCACTATGCCAATATCCATATTCCTAAGTGGGTTTAAGTTAAATAAAGACGATGCTAAAGAACTGATCTTGTTCCAGTCTGAATCGCGCACCCCAATTTCATGAATCAGGTACAAAAAAGAGACTTATGTGTCTGATTATTACGCGTGAAATCCTGGGTTAAGAATGTCGCCTTCGGTATGACTAAAACACCAGGGAAAAACAGATTCCAACAGTCATTAGCAAAAATTTACACTACGAAAAGAAGAGACTCGTGATGTGCAAAGTGTTTGGCCGCCGACTGAAACTCGTAAAGGGCGCCCCGCCCGTGAGTTGTGTAACCACAATGGCGACCAAAGAAGAGCACAACCACGTCCTTGGACTCCAGACCAATTAGCGACTCCAGCTGAGCAGCACTGTGAGCTCGGTGCAGAAAATTGACCCATCGCCTACTCGTTACTCTTTCATCGGAAAAGAGGTGTCGCTGAAGAGTGCCGTTGTGGAAATGGGAAATGAAGGTGGCTATAATGTAACAGGATAAGCCAACGTTATTATTTAGGCCATGGGATGAAACTGGTATGAGGACTAGTAACTCACCTACGTTTTCGTAAGAGAGACTATCCCTCATAATGTACACTATCTCAGCCTTGAAAAGAGGGACAGATTCTGTGATTAACAGTGGAAGCAATGGAATCGTTACCATGAGCTCAGGGACAAACCTTAGAATCCACAATTGCGATCTTCGGTAAGTTCGATTTGCTGCCGAAAAACACCTCCACCCAAGGGGGTGGATTGTGGATTGAAACAGTGGCAAAAGTGAGAGAACCATTGCCCCATCTACGGCAGCCCAGAGCCTCAATATTTGGCGTTCTGACATGGGTGTAGTTGACTGGCTTGGCTCGGGAGCAAACAGGACTGTACCGAGGTCTTACTTGCTCCCTGATCAGGGCCAAAGCACGAGCACGAACTTTAGCTGTATCAAAAACACCAATCTGATCAGTCGCCTCCCTGACCGCAAATTCGCAGCACAGTCGATTGATTCTATTGACGGCTAGCATACCGTCAATACTTTTAGATGGGGTTGGGGTTTCATGGGGATTGAGCTTGTTGTTCAGCAAATGACTAGCCAGATTAATAAAATCTAGAAAAGAGAGTAGGAATTTACATTCATACCATCTCGTAAAGGACTCATATGAAGGCTGGAAGATATCAACTGAGACACAGAAATGAATGATTGATTGGTAGAAAGCGGCAAAGTCGATTTATCAAGACCACAAGACGTCCAAGAATCGTTGTAGGAGCGACTGGAAAACGTATGAACCTTTCGCCACCAAATAGGACAAACAACTGTCATCCTGCAATGTTCACTTTGACCAGATAACAGTTTTCTGTAGAGATTATGCTGCTGATCAAAAACACTGGGAACGAACGCCTTGAATCGCGTGGAGTCATCACCCCTCTCTCTGCAAATAGTATATTCCAATTGGAGTGATTTAAACTAAAAGCACCTAAGCTCGAGTATATTAAAGCAAAACGAACCATATAAACATCTTGATCGTAAGAGGAGTCAGGTTCGCGGTGAGAATCGGTAAAGAGAAAAATAAGAGGGCTGTGATCGCTTATGTTATTTGAGGTGGGAAAGGCGGTCGAAAGATGAGGAAGAAGAAGAAGGTTGGATTCATTAAAATTTGCAATAATCTCCCGCAGCTCTTCGTAGATTTTCATGGTCAGTTCTTTGACGGGCCATGTTTCCAAGTAGGAATAGTTCAAAATGGGTGTGGCCTAAGAAATGTGAAATGCTAAGAGGAATATTACCGATTTTCCAGATCGGAAAATAATGTTTATGGGTACAGTAGTATTTAAAGAGCATGCATCAGATTTCATCGACATAATGACAAAGGCAAAATCTTTGCTTATTGAAAATGCGAAACGGGAGAGCACAATGGTGTCACGCCCCGACATAACGCGAGTAGCAAGTTCATGAAACTGCAGAAATGTAACCGAAGGACGTGGAGAAGCATCTATTCTTCCAACAATCAGAAACTAGTGAATAAGAAAGTTTGTTGTTTCAAAATAGTATGCTACGCTTACTCAAACGCTAAAAGGAAGCATACCTCGTAAGAAGAAACAAGGTCCCTCAATTCTCTGCAAGTGTTGGCCTGAATGAGAGGACTGTAGATGCGCTTTGCTTTTTGCAACATTTTTGGAAATCTTTCGAATGACCCCGGGCTGCTTGCACCGTAACCATGTGACCAAACTAGTCTGGGGAAGCTATAGCATGAGTATGCAGATGCACAGGGTGCTCTCCAACAGCTAAAAGCAGTAACGGGTAGCTACAAACGAATTCAGTAAATTAACAGATTTACATGGCCAAAGTATGAACCCATAAATAGTTCCACGTCGTCCGTATGCCTTAAGGATTCCGCATCCCACGGAGCATAGAGGTAGGACAAGTGATTACCCTTCAAATAATGGCCCACGCTTTGGGAAATATTGTCAAAAACAAGGGACCTATTAAATATATGGATTCCTGCTTGTGGGAGGTTTAGGGATATAGACAACTTCCTAGAAGATGTGAAAATGTTTTTTGTAAGAAAGCTTACGGAGTATAGGAGGTCCAGAGAAAAATGGCAACACTAAAGAAGGTCACAATATCCATTCTCTTAAAAAAGAAAAACAGCATCTGTCTTGAACGACCAATCAAGCCATGTAGGTAAGTGAATCCACTAATAAACATTATGCACGTAACATATGACAACGGAAGCGATGGAAGAACCGCATCACAGACTCTACGACGCGCCACACGCAGAGCACGATAAAACTTGAGCAAAACAATCTAGTCTACTTACACTTGAACAATTCTGTCCAAGTAACAAAAATTAAGTTCAGCCTGTATGTCGAATAATTAATTTTCGAGCTTCTTTTCCATGGACAATGTTCTTTCTAAAGAGGCAGTCCGACTGAAGAGCAGGTTATTAATATTTGGTGTTAAATATAATCATCAAAGACTGAAAATTAGTATGCTAGCAGTAAATCCAACTTTTGGAAAAAATAGAGCGAGTTCCAAAATTGTGCATGTCATTCTTATAATGCAAATTTATTCGCTATCAATGACATATTAAATAGTAGCTAGATCTCGTACAGAGTAAAAAACCTGTTAAAACCCCTTTTGTAATGCTCCACTTGCCTAACCTTCGGTTTCGTTTGAGGGCCACTTTGTGTCTTGGCCATCATACCCTCACTGAGTGGGTTGGCCTCTAGGCCGTACCATTATCCCACCCCCTAATGTACGTTGCGTATGTTTCTGTATTCTGCCTAAGTTATGCATCCTTTTTTGCTTTTTAAAGAGTTCTAGAGCTCTCCGAATGTTTGTGGTCTAAAATTCTTAAAGCATCAAAAACCTTTTCATAACATTACATGTTTAGCACGTTACTTGATTCCTAACCTTAAATGTTTAGAATTTTAAGAATAGAGTTATTTAATGAATTGCTTGTTGTTCTAAACATGCATATCTTATCTGTGTAACTCAATTCTGGCTCATTTACTTCGTGATGCACTCTGGTGTCTATTCTGAGTAAGGTAGCCAAGGTTTAAATGCAACCGTTTATCTAAACGCCCCTAAGACCAAAAGATTTAGTTGTTTAATACTCAGCAAAATAAAATAATTCTTTTCATGTGACGTAAAAATCTACAAAATGCTTCAACTCCTCTCTATAGGTAAAACCAATTTAATTGGCGTAAAATAGGCAATCGAATGCGCGTGTCCCTCAGATACGCATTCTCGTTACTTGTACGATGAGTCCTAGGGGCTTTCGTTTTGGAAAGTATTTAAGTAGTTTTCGATTGCTCTTTACAGCAAGTGCTTGCATCTTGGATACTCGTCTTATGACTAAAACAGAACGTTATATCGTTCTCATCGATTACAGTTTATGGGTTGAAAAGGGACTTGTTTTCGGGTGATTTTAAGTTTTTTTTTCTGGTGTTGTCGGTTATTGCAACAGTAACATTCGCCTTTCTCAACTTTTAAATGCTCAACGATTACCTAACATCTGATATGCAACACTAGTGCGGTGGTCTTGGCAACCTTACGTAATCCATTCACCGCAATAATAGTTCATCTTGTTATCCTATCATAACCTTTTATCCAGCTCGTTTTTCGGGCATGAGGGTTGTCATGTGAAATTGTTTTTTTGTTGGAGTTATGGGTAGTTACAAAGGGACTGTTTGTATAATTTTACCTTCACATTCACCTTTTTTAAGCCTGTGTTAGCATATGTATAATCAAATCGCTCCCTTCTAAAAAAAAATTATTAAACCTGAGTAATGGGCCGGCCCTTGACTTAATACAGCAGTTCTTAGCGTACTGCTAAGCCAGCTGTTAACCCGTGCTCTGCGACTTTGTCATGTTCTTTTTTAGGTCTGTTATTGTCTTCATACTTCCACCTCGCTTTAAGGTTCGGTGCAAACATTACTGATTCGCATGTGGATTTTTTATGGTGGTTTTATCATTTCTCATCAGCTAAGTACGTTCGACTGAACTCTGCCGCCAGCTTCCAGAAAAATGAATAATAACACCAGGTCATGCACCGGTTATTCGACGAGCAGTATTTTCTCGGACGAGACCGATCTCGCCTCGGACATTGAGGCAGACTTGCAGGAGCTACCAACGGGTAGTGAGGAGGCAGACACGGACGTTGTCTCCTTCATTGGTAGCACCACCAACAGCTTCGCTTCACCGCCGTTCGCCGGTAGCTTCTTGTCCCTTCTCTCCGAATCGTCTGCTGCGCTTCCTTTTTCGGAGGATGAGGCACTGATCCAGTCGTCGTCACAACAACAGCATATCTATCTCCGCGCTGTTTCCCTCAAGGGTGTGCACACTCGTCTCCTTAATGCGCAGTTGAGAGAGAATTGCGGTTCACCTAGCTGCATTGTACGCTTCATTCGTAGAGACTCTTTTAATATTCCCATTCTTTTTTTTACGTGTGCACTTCCACTCTCCTAAGCACATTGTACGATGGATTCCAGCTCTACCTCCTGTGATCTCTTGTTTTCAATTGGCTCTACTTGCTCTTTTCATTTGTAGTCGTTGCAGAATTTTGTTGCGGTCGGGACGAACAATGGTTTCATCTTTGTTTTTGGTGAGTGTCAGTTGTTTTCTTGCACCTAACTATTTAGATAAATCATCAGAAATTACTTTTTTTACTTAGACTTAACATAATTGATTGTAGGTAGCATTGAGAGCTGCTAATAATAATTGATGATTCCTTATTGAATGACCGGGTGGCGTTTTTGTCCGGTATCATTTGATAACTTGGTCTCAATCATTTGCCTTCATTTCTAACTCGTATTCTCACTTATTTAGTGCCTTGACCTTTTAAGCCTTTTTTTCTCTACAACCAATGCCCTCCCCTCTCTCAGTCATTCGTTGATAACCAATCACCTTTGTAGGCGATTTTACGTGTGGATGCTCATAAATCAGGATTCTTTATTATCCCCCATCTTTTCGCCTTGTTAAGCATAGGTATCTTACTAATTTATTACAAAGTGAATGATACACTTTTCATTAACCTTAGTGAGTGTTCGTTTGTCTCACTAAAGAAAATTATCGGTTAGGGTTGGGATCATCATTATTATGCAGCGATGGTGGTCTCTGAATAAGTAGCTAGGCTTCTATTGTCAAGTCAAAATGATTTGGTTGTTTGGGCTATTGTTGAGGTATTTTTGCTTTGAAAATATTTATATGCTATTCATTTACTATTTTTATTCATGCATTCGAAGGAATTTTTTCGATCAGAGATGTTCTTAACAGATCTTTTCCAATGGTGTATTGCATTGATCTGCCCCGGTAACCTTCAGGAGAATCCAACCCTCTCTCAAATATCCAGATGTTTAGTACCGTACGATAGCTCTTCCACTTAACTCCATTGTTCTCTCAAGGTAGTGATGTTTGCTTTCGGCGATGGTAATTAATCTTTATAAACGTAGGAACAATACCTAAGTTCGATAACTTTACATTAAAGCATAGATATTTCGGATTCATTGTTAGGCGCTATTCGTTTACGTTGCAATTCAGTTTTGTTTCGACCCAATCTGTTCGCCTTTACTCATGTGGATCATGTTAGTGAATTTTTAATAAAGTGTTTAGCTCGTTCAATTGTACTAATGATGTCTAGTGTACTTTTTTCTTCATTACTCACATGGCCATTGTCTTTCAAAGCCAAAATGGTTGTCAGCGGACTTCCGTTTGCACTGACATTTCTTTTGTGGCACTCAACTTGACTTGTCTTGAACTACTTTAATAGCCAATGCTTCACAACTTTAATGTGCCCTTAGCGTAGCTTAAGTTTATTCGTAAAAACTAGTACTAGTCCCCTGAGGCCATGTTTACTGCCTGTAAATATGGCAGTAGTTACAGACGAGAGCGGGTGTTTCCCATAAATCGAAGGCTAGAAGCATAAACTTTTGCACTGTCTCTAGTACATTGGCAGTCAGTTTGGCTTCTTCTAATCACTTCGTTTCCCTTCACCCAAGTTTGTAAAATAATTGTGAAGTATTCGACTACCCTCATTAGGTTGTTTGGGCCTCAGTAACAGGTTTGTCTATTTTTAAACCGGGTACATCCTATTTGCTTTGTGTTCTCAGTTCTCTTAACCTTTGTTGGTCACTTGATATTCGTATTAATGATGGCATTCACTTAAATGTAATGAAAATGCTAATGAAGTAATTGTAGTGGTGCTTGGAAGTCCATACGTGATTTTGGGGATTGACAAGCCATCCGTTCCCCCACCCTCCCCTCCTCGTTGCTTTCTAAAGATCGCCGTCAGGAACTGCGACTCTGTATCGACACGAGCACCACTGAAGTGGGTTCAGGCCAGGGTCCAATCACCTCATTAAGTCAGAATCTCTCGAGTAGTCGTCTACTCAGCGGTTTCGCCAGTGGGCGCATTGTGATGTGGCAATTGACCAAAGGCGACAGCACCACCACCATCTGCGAGGACATCGAAAATGACGATGGGGGGGAGGAAAAATCTCATCTGGAAGTTGGAGAAGCCAAAACGAAGAATCAATGGGCTGGTATTTCTCTTCGCATCATTGACGATGCTCATGCGAACGGACAATCTGTAATCCTCTGCGCTTTCACTTCACTGCCAACCGTGGCGGTTTCGGTGGATAGCAGCGGCTCTGCCTACGAGATGGACTTTAGGTGCTTTGTAGTTAGATCAGTTTTGTTTGAAAAGGCTTACGAAACCGCTTACCTGTCCCTTATCTGATTTAGGCGGGGCATTCTGGGTCGTAGCACTCTATCAGCTTGCTTCTTTTCGGGCAGGTGAGTTGCTTACTTCGAATTCACCTAATTTTACTGATTTTCGAAAAGTTTTTTGAGTTGGAATCGGATAAACACATTAGCTCTCATTCGTATCCATTTGTAAAGTTATTTGATGACTGCTTCACTCTTTAGTGGGGGGGGGGGGACTTATATGCATGATCAGATCCACATTATTTAAAAAACAACGTCCATTGGTCTTCCATTTTCGAGGAACCGTTGGATTTTCCTTATGCAGAATTTGAAAGCTTCGAAGATTTAAACAGGCAGAGGGTGAACGTGTTGTCACTTCTTCTATTAATGATTGTTGTCATCTTTTCTGATGCCCGAAATTATAGATTAAAGAAAGCAAAGTGGTATCCAGAAACTCTTTCGCTTCATACTACGTGTCATCTCATTAGTTCTCTATGATCCGACAATTTTTTGTGTGAGCTTGAGGGGTAGCGTTTGAAATGTGCAATTTTTCATATAACCATAAAGTCGAAACTGCTTGGACCTCCTAACTTTTTCTTGAATGCGATGTTTTTTTTTCATTTTCGGGTCTGTTTTGTCATATGGGAAATCTTGGTATTTCATTCAACTTTCGTTGTTTAGGCTCAGGAGTGGCATAATTCCATTATCAAATCCACAACTTTTGGAGGCCCTATGCGATAATTTTTAATGCGCTTACTAAGTGGCCACGAAGAAAAACTATGGACTTACGCCAATCGTCATCTTCCTCTTTAAGGCATAAATATGAAGTGTTTTTCGCTGCCGAAGGAAACGATATTTCCAGCTTGTGATTTTTTGGACAAATTTTGAAGCCCGATTGAACTAACCCTTATTTAAACTAATTTCATTTCGCATTAGGAACCCTCTAGGGGCATTTAGCTTGAGAGGTAAATATGCTTTTATCATTACTTATGCCCTTTGAATCTATTACTATTTCCTTCGATCTCTTTGAAGAATAAGAAACCGATACGAGTACTTGATTTGCAATGTGGTGCTCGAGTTCTCTTTGAAAAGTTATAATGTAAGTTTGAAAATAGATAACGCGATTGCTGCTAAGATGGGTTGGTGGATTGTTAACGGAAAGGCTATGAACTGAACGCCATGACATTAAGGTGACGATTGAAATTGCGAAGCCGAAAGAGCCCGCGTAATTAAACAGGCAAATTAGACAGTCATCTTTTGTTACAGAGAGTGAGCATTGTTTGGTGGTCGTCTATAGCATCGTGTCTGTTTCACCCCAGCCACGGAGAGATCTGCGCAATTTCTCCTCTGCGTCCTACTCATGCAAGCGATCTACTACAGAACTATCAACGTCAGCCTGTTCTTCGTGCCCTTCTTGGTTCCGCTATGGTTGCTATGGCCTCCTTTACCAAGGTCATTGTCATTGTACTAAAGCCCAAATTTCGTGTCATCTTTTGGCAACATCTCAAGGTGAGACATTGTCAAGCTTAAGGACACTTATTACGGATGGTATTCTCTGTCTACTGAGGCTACGTCTCATTAATTTCTTTTTCTGAAGATGTGTATGTGACCAAAAGTTATACCCAACACTCATTTGTCCTTTTAAGCAGATTCCCATTCATCCCGACCTCAGCTTCCCGGGTATTCGATTTCATTCCGCTAAGGAAGTTTTACACTAATATCCGTCAACAGATCTGATGAGCTAGCACTAAAGCTTACCTTTTAAACTAGTATAACGGCGTCTTTGCAGCTTTCATTTCAACCTCGAAATAGAATATGCAATATCGAGATTATTAAAGAGGCGTGCTTAATATTCATCCTGTTTGCACAAAAATGGCTTCTAGGATGCTTAAATGACCTAGTTTTATAACTAATAAAGCCAGCTCTAAAGAACTTATTCTGGCTGATATGGTTCGCCGCGGCCTAGCTTTGTACCCAAAGAAATAGGATTCATCGAAATACGGTGATGGTCAGCACGGTGACAATAATTAGTCGATAGGCAGATAAGTAATCTACGGGACATCTTACATCACTAGATTAGAAGAAAAGCAATGCTGATCATGAAAGCGTTAGGGTTTTTTGGCTATAGGCCCGAGGCTGCTATTAAAATCCACTCTTCTACTTATCAAAGCATTAATGATTTTTGCACGCTGTGAAAGTGTTTAATTTGTATATCGACGTCACAGGCTATTAGCAGGACTGGCTACATTGTTAAAGACCCTGTCAGATATGATTAGTCTCAGCTAGCCGCGCATTTGAAGGCAGATCAATTCATATCATAAGGGGTCTGTGTAAGAAAGTAACCTGATTATCAGAAATACGGGAAGGTCATGGTCGTTACAAGTTAGTCGGTTTTATAATATTACCCTTCCACTATAATTTTCCATCAAAGACAGAAGTTGTGTGATTTCAATGATAGAGATCTATCTCCCATGTTTCAGTGAAACCACTTCTTGGTAGCGGCTCGCCTAGAAGTCTTCGGAAACCTAAACCATTAGATCGAGCTAGACATACTCGAATTATCTTGCTCTTGCATGCTTAGAATTGGTGCGGTTCCCCTCGGCTGACTTCTTTGCTTACAAAACTCATCGATCTCCCCTCATCTCGTACATTTAGGGTCCGCCCTCCTGCCTACCCCTACTGGCATGGTGTTGGTGCATGCCGGATGCGACGGAGTCCAAGTCAGACGAGAGTGCCGCTTTTTTGGGCTTCGCTCGCGCCTCTACGCTCTACATTGCTCGCATTTCCACGCGTCCACTCAGTCCTCATGCTGAGGTCCCCTCAGACGCTTGCGTCTTCGGCCTCAGAGGGCGACAGTTCCTTCACCAATTCCAACTTCTTCGGACAATCTCTCTTGATCGGCGCATTGTCGCCCTCCATGTATGTGCCATTAAACTTATTGAGACTGATAAAGTTCGAGTCTGAACGAAAGCCAATGGTCGTCTGAACTCAACAAATCCGGTTCTTCGCTGTGGAGTACTTATACACCATTTCATTCTAGTCGTTACAGTTCTATTTTGCTAAAGCGAAATTGGAAGTTTCCGATGCCATTAACCAATATCATGTAGAATTTGGAATTTTACCGTACTATCGGTCTAATTAAAGCCGTTCCTAAGTGGACTAGTAGGAACTTAAACGGCTCTTTGACATAGTTTCCACACCATTTTCGCTTGGTTTATGTAATTCGAATTCGCTATTGAATATGAATCTTTAGAGGTATAATAAAGCATTTAATGCAATTAACAAGTTGATTACCTTCAGCCACAATCTCTACAGCTTCACAAATAGGTTGTGATTCGGTGGAAGGGACTTCATAATGGACTATCGCTAAATTAACTTTGATCCTCTCACGGATCTTGTTATATTCTCCAATCTGTCATCACCGCTAAAGACTTGTAGACTACGGTGCCATTTCATTGTAAAATTTAAAGATTCTACTTATACCAATAAGTAGATTATAAAATTATTAGTCATTTTCTGCAGTGATAATTCTTTAAAAAAGGTTACCCCATCAGTCTATTGGAAGTTTTTACTGCTTTTTCAGTCTCTGGGTAAAAGGTTTCATGGGCGGTTCTTTTGCCTTCTCGTCACCGATAAAGACTGTTCATGTACTCATGCCGTGGTTTCTTATTGTGCACAAATTTTACATTCTTAATTCATATGGTTTGGCCCCTTTTAAAGGTTTCTCAATATATCGCAGGGAATCCTAGCAACTCTTGATTGTTACCAACAGTGTGGAAGTTTGATGTAGCATCTGCTATTGGCTCTAAATATTCATAAATATGCTATTAATCATTGAAAGGAACACCTCAATCGAATAAGACAACCGCTGTGGGTCCATAGTTATTGGGGAGCTCCATTACTGATTTCTTTCATTATTTAATGAATATTGTTCTTATGCTTAATTCCCCATCACTAATAAAGATTGTGCATGTGCTAAAATTTTCTCCTGAAGGGAAAGAAACATAGTCAGATATTCGTGGATTTTGTTATTTCCGATCCGCACGTTTTGGCTGAAAAATCAGAACGTTTGCTTTAATTCCAATTGTATGTTTATAACCAACTGAACAGATTCATGTCCTTTTTTAATCTCCAGCTCTTCACCCTGGATCATCTCGCTATCCTGGACTCCGAGGAAATATTGCGATTGTATGACGTATCAACCGAACAGGAAGTGGAGTCTCTCAACCTCACGACTATTGAGATCAGCTATAATTCGAGCGCTTTCAAGGCTCTCGCCATCGGAGCAACTGTCAGCGAAGCTTTGGCAAGTTACTTTGTGGACTTTGTACGAAGTAGAAGGCTGTTTTAACACCTGAGTCATTACTGAGGGCATTATGTTACATGCGAGTCTAGTAGTTCGGACAGGAAGAATCCAGGCTATTAAATAAGCTATCAATGCTGATATCATTCTGTTAAACTACCTTCTTCTCAGTGTTTCCCCCCGCCTCCGCCATATTCAGTTGTCACAAACGAATTGCGAGTAGAGACGAAGATTGCATGATGATAATTTTCAATCACAATGAGAAATCCAACACGATCTATAATGATCCATCTTGCAGCCTTGGATGGACCCGTTTGTCACTGCTCTCCTAGTCAAATGCCTTTTAGGGCTTCATTTGCTTTATAATGCTCGAGGCTGATGGATGCCCTGCGACAAGCACGCTTTGTATGCCAATTGTTATTCGTAGGAATATTTGCCTAGTGAAAACAAACCATTCAAAACAACTTTGTGGGGCCATGTTTGATGTTCTTTTCCCTTTGCGACTTTGTCGTCATATTTAACACTACGCATCCATTTAGTCAGGCTACTCTCAGCTCCTCAGAACACGAATAATTAGCAGGTCTTAAAATGACGCCCATTATTAAATTGCAAAGGAAACACTATATACTGTTTCGTGTATGAATTTTAGATGGTTATTCAAGTCGATGAAATTTTGTTTATCCCTTTATCACGAATGCCCGTATATTCAATCATTCGCAGCGGGTACCTTCCCTCTTTGAAGTTCAAGCGTGGTACTTAACCGTGTGTTAGACTTGCTTACTGCTTTTGCCAATATTAGCGCTCGAACCATCCCTCAAAACGTAATAGAGCATTACAATCTGAAAGTATGCTTACTATCATCGTATAGATCTGAGAGACTAGCAGTTTCATAGTGAATTGCTGATACTGGATAGGCGTGCGTAACTAAATGTACGTCCAAAGCAAAAATCTTTCTATTATGCTGCGTTCTAGAATGACTGGGGAACCGGACGTTCGTATATTCTGACCAGAACCACGCCCATCGGTGGTGGTGGCTGAAAAGTCTCTGAGACTAAATGAATATTTCTGCATTGGTTCTCACCACATTCAGTATGGAGAAAACTTCAGTCGTATCCTGATTCCCTTTTAGACCTGTGCTAGTGAACGTGCCTGCGCCAATTCAATCACCTCAGCTGGTGGGAAGTTGCTGGTGTTGGGCAAAAACGGGATTTCAATGCTCGTACTTAAATCGTGGAAGGAGGTGCGCTTAGCTTTCTTCTCCCATTCTTCATTCATGACCCTTTTTTATTATAGCGAGCAATCAGCCTCTTTAGAGCTGGACGCATCGAAGAGGCCCTAACGAGTTGCCGACAGGTGCTACAAGAGGGCTCCCCGACTCCTGATTTACAAGAATCCCTTCTCCAAGTTTTAACTCATATGCCTCTTGCCCAGGCCAAATGTCGTCCCACACCTCCAATCGTATCCACTCTTGTTGAGATTTGCGTTATGGCAGATCTCATGTAAGCTTGATGTTAAAGGTGCATTCTTTTTGCCTCTAATCAGACTGATGCAACTGGTTCTTGCACTTAGGAAGTTCCTCACTACTGTCGTGATTCCTGTGTATCGACGGGACGCACTGACATTTCCTCTGCTTCTGCGATGCCTTTGCACTCGTCTTCTACAAGTCCGACCCATCTACGCGGCATCCGATAATGGTGATGACGAATGTTGTCTTCGGCACCTTCCTCCCGACATTGGCATGGAGTTGCTGACCTGGTGTGTCTGTGGGCCGAACATCGTTCCGTCCATTGCCTCTCCTGCCACTGTCAGCCTGACTTCGCAGAGCCTGTCAGAACGGAGGCCTTCGAATCATCTACAGCAGCTGCTCTCACGAGTGGAAAATGGTCGTCCACTTGCTGAGTCGTGTCTTGTGCGCTTCTCTCCGTCCAGTCTCAGTATTGACACGGTGAATTTAGCCGCCTTTTACTAGTGTCACTTGATTTTAAATGTTCAGTCAGTGGCATACATAGTTTGGTATTTTGTTTTGAAAACTGAACAGGTTTTCTGCCAGCTGCACAACGTAATGATTTTTAGCAAATAATGATGAATCCTTGCTGTCACTTTTGTGGCAGTTGGTAGAAATTTGACTACATTATAGTCAGGAGAAGACATTATCATTTTGGTGCCTTCAAATGATACAAATTTACCATGCTTCATTTTAATTCAGTTAAATTTTCGCTCCATGGTGTTATAGTACACACCCTTTGTAAATTTAGAGATGCATAGGCTCTTCTCTGCTTCATAAAACATTCCATCTAACGGGATATTTTATTTACTTTGGCTTTTTTTCCTAAAATATCAAGGTGCAGCCAAGTTGCTATTCCTTGGCCGCTCACTCTAAGTTTAAAATGGTTTGCAGTAAAATTCGAGAAAATCTCCTGTCGTTACCTCTCGCACTACCCTACCAGATAATGCAGCGTCTGTTTAGATCTCACACACCTTATAGTTATTGCTGTTGTTTAGAAGATGTGTTGTAATCTCAAATATTCGATGATTGATGACGATAATCTTACTACAGTAAGATTGCCAAAATATCTGTGGTAATGCGTGACGAACTAACAGAGATTGCATGAAAATCCTTTAAGAGTCTCCTTCCTCACAAAGTAATGCGACCAAAGCAGTGGTTAGAACTACGCGAAAAGTCGTGTACATACAGCCATTCGTTACAAGTTACTGCACACCCCATCTTGATTGAACAAGTTCTAGTGCACTGCAGCTGGCTATAATCATTCGTCTAGCATTAGAAATTTCCACGAAATGATATTGGAAATCATTCTTCAATAAGGCTTTGTTTACTGATATTTTTCGCAGGTTCTCAAATTCTGCCTCTCTAATGGTCTCTACCAGGGCTTTATGTACGTTTATGCATACGTGCTGAAAGACCACGAGGCGGCTTTCCGATGGCTGATGGATCTGCTAATTAAGAAGACGCAATCACATGCCGAACGAAAGCCTTCTCTGGATACTTCACCGTCTTTTTCTGATCATTCCACTGGTGAGTCACTTGGCCGGTTTTTCTGTTCATGTGAATGACCTAAAGCGGTCTATTAATTCCAATATCAAATATACTATTAACTGGAGGAATATTCTGTATAAGTTACTATTTTCAGTTAGCTTATGCGACCAGAAAAAAGGTAGTGCGTCATCTCCTGACTACTTTTGGCTTTCGTCGGCTCTGTAAATGTACGCTGTGTTGCGCCAATTCTGAAATGGAGCAGATTTACTGTTCTTACTGGTTTCATTTCAATTTCATGTGTAGGCAAAATAGCTTTACTTAAAGCAGAATCTTACTTTCACTATTCTTGCATGTAGTGGATTTGCAAAAAAACCAGGGCATTATTCAATGCTTCATTTTTAACTCAAAAGGCAAACAATACTGCTCGTCACAAAACGGCTAGTTGCTTAGACCTATAGCTCCGTCTCAAGGTTCAAATCAAAGTTCATCCGAAAAGCTGAGGATTTGTGATTCTTGTTTGATTCATTTTGATTTCATTTCTATATAAATTGTAGCTGGAGATGAAGAGCAATCATCCCATTCACTTATCCTTTGTGTGACAAGTGTGCTACGAAGTGTATCTCAGTTTTTAGTATTTACTGCTCTCATTTCACTTTTGCATCCAGTTAAAAATACCTTGTTACTCGTGGATTATTTTGGGCTTTTTAAAAATGCACTCTTGCGCATCCTGACGAACGAAATGACTGAGCTGGAGATCATGTGCGTCAATTTTTTTTTCGCTGACTTTCTCACATTTAACCATTGGACGGAGCATTCTTCTCCATCGGTGTCCAATTTTTCATTGAACCCAGTTTATTTACAAGCGACTTGGTGTTTTTTTTGTGAAGCTTATGTGACGTTTTAATAAAGTTCTTTTGAATATTCTGTCTTGTTGAAAGCTTAGGCTCGTGGATTTCGTGGTAGCATCAGATCGCAGTACTGATTAAAAACTGCCAAACCTCACATAGGGAAGTAGAAGGACCTTCTGGCGGCCTTGTGATTTCCTCAAGCCTAAGATAACACGCGATTCAATTGTTATGCCTACTTACAGCTTCGTTCGAGTCTTTGGATAATCTCGACACCAGTGAAGCTGTCAATACCATCCTCCTCTTCCTCCGTTCCTGTTTTGCCGGCGAGGAAGTCTTCGGCATACCTCTCGACCCAGAATTTTACGCAGATGTCCCCAACAAGGTTCGTGTGTCCTCATTCCCTTACTATTGTTGCTTCCTATCAATCTTCGCTTGAAGTTTCGCTTCCTTTCCAGATATTCAACCTCCTCCTCTCCTCACACATCTCCTCACCAGAACATCAACAAAAATCCCTCTTCTCACACCACACTAGCTTAACCACCTCTGCTATGCCTCGTCTTCGCGCCCTTTTGCATTTTGGTGGCACTATTGATCTCCTAAATATGCTCACACTGGTTCTACGCGAAAGTCCCTTTTTCTCCATGCATCAGCCCTCTCTTGATCTTGGGTTAGTTGGTTCCATTATCATTAAAACATGCTTGTTTAGTTGTCAGCGTAGACAGCGCCTATTCAATGCTCTTGTGACATGCGCTCTGGACGAGGCTGGGGAGGCTTTGCTGCCAGTTGATTCTGCCGATGTAACACGTCTACTGTGTTTTATCGGGGAACAGATTCTTCTTCCAGAAAATGCCTCTCTCGCTTTTGGAAGCCAGAAGATATTTAAGGTGGGGATATCAATTCGCTTCAATATAAAACACTAATA
Organism: Echinococcus granulosus; assembly: GCF_000524195.1. NCBI lineage: Eukaryota > Metazoa > Platyhelminthes > Cestoda > Cyclophyllidea > Taeniidae > Echinococcus > Echinococcus granulosus. The sequence goes on along the minus strand of NW_020170384.1, from coordinate 1,882,312 downwards.
GGGCTATTTTGCATTCAGGCTTACTGCATCTTTTTTAGATGCTGGAATATCTTTCTAAACGTATTAGTTTTTGTGAGGTAACTAATCTGCCTCTAACGGAGCTCTCCGACGTTCTCTACCGGCTTCTGTTTTCGGGACGTCTAGACGCCTCACGGGACTTGCTCGAGGTGGCAGAAAACGTTGGCCTGTAGGTGACAAAGTCTGATTACTCGTCGTAGCAGCGTTTGCGTTCATGCAGCTCCAGAGGCATGTTACTGCGGTTACAGCTATAGCTCCTGAGTTATTCCTGAAGGTATTCAAGGAGTAATTTAACTATTTGGTTGTAGAAGGGGCTTTAATCTATTAAGGTAGACTGTGGGAGAAGCATGCCAGTAGACCTAAAAGGCCTACGCATTCGAATGCTCAACCAAACCCGTTCCTCTTACATTACTTTGTCTTAATTACTATCCTCTACGCTTGCCGCAATTACTTTTCCGCCTTCGGCGCTAAAAAAATATGATAATTTTCTATCAAAACAAGATGACATGTAATCTAGGGGTGGTCCTGATAGCGAACTGTATTGTGGTGGTCCATTTGCAATGTTTTGCTGAAAGCCATACAGTGTTTCACAAAGCAAGGTTATCGCTTTTCTTAGGCGTATTCGCCTAATGGTAAAGCTTTTCATTCATTCATTACTAACAACCCCGTATTTTCGTAAAAGCAATGCGAGCATTCCCTTTATGAACACTTGCAGTTCTTTAAAGTCGGAGCTTGTGTGCTTACGGTTCAGTAAGCAGGACTCAGGGTTACATCATTTGCCAAAATCGACGAAAACCCCATGGCCCTTTGGTTTTGGGTCCATATAGCTTCAGTCGTCCGAAAATGATGCCTCCTCTCAGTAAATTTATGGTGTATTATTCAGCCAGCGAAAGACGGGATTGTCTTTTTACTAGATTTGTTCAGCCAACGCTTCTTACAATGTGGCACTCTAGTTACCTCTGAAGGCGTTCTAATGTAAACCTGTTCAGAAGTATCTTTATTGTTCATGAATAGAGGAGCCATTCGATTATTAGTAGAAGCTGTGTTGACATGCTTCGGGGTCACTTGAGACTGCAAACATGACCAAGTCAATAGCCAATGTAGACGTCACTGTGCTAAAGCTCTCGTGTTCCTCTAGCTGATTGCAGTATTGGCACCTGCCTTAATAGATAAATCCTTTTTTACCCGGCATATAGGAGTGACTTCTGCGAGCAGGTCTACCGCAGCCAAGGCAAAGTGGAGGCGGTGCTCTCCTGTCTCCTCACTAGCCTCCAACGTGTGATCTCCGTCCAACCGGTGCGCGACACTGTGCAACTTCAGGACCTTGTTTCTCGGATCTTTGTCTTTCTCAGTGACTGTCTCGCCTCACCCGCGGAGACGGGGAATAGTTTCGCGCCACTAGTTAACCGGTTTCTCAAATTGGTGGAGGTAAGTTGGGGAAGCTCTTTGCTGAATCTCAAGAACCTAAAATGCCCAAACATTTTAGTGTGCGGGTGAAATGACTATTCTCCCTGGGTGCCGTGAATCAATTTTCGCCGCGCCTCAAAATCTCGCAAACTTTCCTTTTTTCCTCCTTTAACTTAAGAATTTGAAATTATTAGCTCAAGGGTCTCCCTACCATTCGTGCATTTATAAAGTTGTGAAGTCGAGATTCTATTGAAACTCACGATACTTTATCCGTTTGGTTACGTCTTTGTGAACTGTCATGATTTGTTGAAGTTTTCCCTTCAACAGACGCATATTAAACATAATTTTGTTTAACTGATGGGGTCTCACTTTTCTCTTATTTTTTTCCTGTTGAACTTTTCAATTATTCTAAATATTCGGTGTGTTCCCCTACCTATTCCCCTTGGTGAATCAGTATTTGTGTCGAGAGCACTGATAAGCACACCACCTTTTGCATCTCCTGTTGCCACGTACACTTGTTTCATTTTTTGGCTAAAAACCCTACACTCTTCCAGGTCTCAAATTTCGCCTCTGCAACTGTTTTTATTCTCATTACATTGAACAATGACCTAGTGACTTGTCCAAATTGGTAACTGTTGTAAATGAATTTCAAATGCAATGTAATTTGTTGCATTCTTAAGACGAATATCTCTCTACCCAATAATTTTGACTTTCAATAGAACGCTATTTAATTTTGCTAAGCAAACATAAAGTTGGTTCTGCAGAGAATAGTAGAAGTTTTACCTTTTCAGTCGATTTATCTGTTTGTAATGTCTGCTGAACTTGAAAAAACAGTGTGAGTATATACAGCTTATTCCCACATCCAATTTCTCGTATGAACGGATTTAGGTACAATGATTGATCCATTGTTTAAATTTGTGAAAGTTTTTCTTGGCTGGAATCCTCTACTCTTTCGAGTAATGCAGATAAGGCTTTGGTTGTTCTTGATCCACCATGTGTTATCCAAACTATTTCGATGTGCTATACCACTTCAGTTGGATAAAATTGTCGTTTTCGCACCGAAAATCTAAGTGATCTTTCATTTATGCAGATTTGTGAGCATCGCGAAACTGGCTTAGTTGTTTGTGGTGAAGGCTCATCCTCCAATTAGCCTTAGATATCACGAGAGCTCAGTTTCATTGCAGAAGTTTTACTAATTATGTATATGACCTGTTCCCTATGGGGTGGTAGGAACCTTGTTTCTTATATTCTTTGGTTGGTTGCAAATATCTACTAAAATTACTTCCTATTAAAAATGGCGGATGTATTATTTATACCAAATGTGTCGAATCGTAATAAGCTGATGCTGATAAACACAATAATAATTTTAGAAACCTGCATCTCTTCATATTGTTGTGGATCTATCATACTCTTCCATTTCACACAGGGAGGTTTCGAATTCTTTGAGAACGTTACTAAGATAGGTCTTATTCCTAATGATACACCGCTTGAGGTGAATACTATCTTCGTTTTTAGGACTTCTCAAAATTTTATTGTCACTTATGAAGAGCAACGAGGAATCTGTAATATTATTTACTTTTGAGATAAGTCTACCTACTACTTGGTCCTGACTCTTAATGAATTTCCGTTCCACTATTTCTACCTGCCTAGTCTTATAAGCAACAAAGATAACCTTTTATGCTATTTAAGCTGTTTGTGCTATGCTACTTCAGATGTGTAACACTTTCGTTTTCTTGTATAAAGCCTCAAACGCAACACATCAGTTGTACAAAATAGATAGCATTGAAAATGGTTAAAAGCTGTTACACGTAATTGTAAAGACATAGTTTCATCTATTTTGTTTACTTACTCAGTTGATAGTACCCGTTAAACTTACGCCTCTATTAATAGCATGGTCCAGTCAGCCATATAGCTAAAATGTCGTGTAATGATCCATTGTCAAAGTGAGAATTCGTCTACCAGTCGGCATCGACACCATGGCCTAATATTTTCATTGGATTATGTCCACTGGGTCGGCCAGTATTATCTGCCCCTCCCATCTTCCAGCCCTATGCCCATTTGGATCCGCTACGTTCTCTGATTCTCCTGATGCAAGCAATCGGTCCCTCAATGCGACGCATCCTGTACGCTTTGGACACCATTTTCATGAGTGATGACCCCCTTCCTCGTAATCTTCTCTCTCACCCTACCTCCTCCCAACCCTCTCAAATACCCTTCGATGAGATGGTTCCTTTAGTTGTCGAGGGACCTCATCACCCTGCTGCCATCCTCATTCTTGAGCCGTTCTACGAACTGCTGTGAGTTTCAGTGATGTGTAACATCAGTATTTCACCATGAAGATTGTCGTTTCAATTTAGAAAACTTCATTTTGTATTGGTTTAGTCTGTCAGTTGGCCACAAATTTGTGCAATCTTCGGTTTGACTTGGTGCAATAACTTGGAGTGACTTGTGGGCACTTGTTTGATGCATACAACTGCTTGAATTTTTCATTGTTCTCCGTACTACTTTCCTCTTGCTTCGAATCTTCATTTTACAAAATCCCGTTCGAACTTGTCTCTTTCACCTTTTTAATCTTAGTTCCATAACTGTAGTAGTTTTTCTTAGCATTTGGGAAAGCGTAGTGACGCAGAATGGGAATTTTGGAGAAATAATCTGATCCTTGTGAGAAGACACTTAAGCACAACTGTATCACGTTAAGGAAGCCTTTCTCTTCCCGATGATAATGAAGAACTAATTAGTGAGACCAACCTGTCAAGAACTGAGAACTTTTAGTTTTGTCGATGTTGTGTGTTTAAACAGTTAGCTTGCGTCAAATAGTTGTGGAAAGTAAAGGATTGGCTCCCATCCACTTGCGCTGACAATGGGTGGCAGATAATGGACTCGAAAGATTACCAGTTTGATCTGCATTTCTTCTATCCACTGTTCGAATGAGATTGTTGAAGCTTCAACAAGATCTTGGCTGCGCCCACCTTTTCCATGGTGTCGGTCTTCAGTGCTTTTGATGCAGCTTTATTCATTTTCTGATTTTCCTAGGGAAAATTTCAACCTAGGGATATCGGTAGGACTTTTTATTTGGAACAAGGAAACAGGCTATGAGTTGTCTTTCATTTAGAACCAGTTAGTGAGGCCGTTACCCACTTTTAGTTGCTGGATTTTACGTATCCGTGGTTCTTTCGCGCTTTGACTGAATACACAGGTTTAGCCCGACCTCATTTCAAGTTTGTTTTTCCTACTGTTTGGATCTCTTATTTCTGTAATGAGCGTCGTTGGATTTGTATTATCGTTTATTTTGAATTAAGATGGCTAAGTTACAGTCATTTCTTTTATATCTTCAGTATGTCTAAGCTGCCTGTCAGTTTTCTTAAGCGGTGTGACTACACCCCCGTAGAGTAATATCCTTACATCCACTCTTCGCTGACGCTGAAGAAACTCTGAGCTAGGTGTTGCCTTTTTTCCTTTTTTGAGCTTAAGTATGCAGCCTATAATTGAGGCCAATTCTCAGATCAGACTATCGGACAAAGCTTCAAGTCCTGTTTCCTCGTCGACGATAGTAAATTCGCCACCTTCTTCTCGCCACTGTGATTTAATTATCCAATTTTTCTATGAAGCTCCATTTTCTTTTATTTTGCTTTGCTACAAACTGACAGGCATTCTGAGATGCCGGAACTGGAGCAAGAGAATATGATCGCTACATTGGCGGGAAACACAAATCTTCGTCTGGCACTGGACGAACTATTGTCGAAACCAGACCCCCTAGTGGCCGAGCTCTACGTGCGACTCCTCCTTGCAAGTAACCAACGCGAGAGAGTCTGCGAGTTCCTTACTCTCAACAGGGAGTACCGAGCCTCTGTTCTCCTTGAGGTGGGTTCCCATTTTCTCTGCTGCATCTGGCGAATTATTCGTCTGCTGTTTGGCCGCGCATAGCACTTACCGAGAGTCAGTCAAAGGTAACAGTCGCCAATCACAACTATCGCTATAATCTGGTACTTATGAGCGTGAGAATGGATTCGGTAGATATAGATGTCACTACTTGTCGACGGATATGAATAATCAAGAGTGTACGACTTGTTCGTACTCTCTACTAGCTAGCTGGCGGTGGAGATTGCCGGAGGCACTCGGCGGTTTCAGTCTCATCTCTAGTATTTGGTTGACCTTGGCCACATAGTGAATATTGGTACACTTAATTTAGATCTGTATGTGATATCAGCCAATCAGGAGGGACTGAGCAAGGGTGCAACGCTTGAGCCATGAAAATGGAACTTTCCGGGAAATCGAACCAGGGACGTCTTCTGAGGTTGCTGGCCATCTTTGCTAAGCGTGTAATTTCGGTTGAATAGGTAACACTACGCGTACGAATCAATCGAACTTTGAGAGAGGCGATTAGCCTCTTCCTTGTGGTAGCACAGTGGATCTCATTTTTCCTGTAAAAGATTTAATTTGACAAATAAAAAAAATGATTTGTACTTGTGATGATTGCCTTTAAGCAATAAATCACACGATTTTAAATTTTTTTGACCCTCTTTTGAGTAAATCTTTGGTGTTTAATGTAACAAATGATTCTAGTTATTTTCAACTTATTCCAATCTTAACAACTGTCCTCAATGGTGGGAACCTTGGGGGTCTGATCAAGTGCTGTGCTCGTGAGAACATAATTTAATAACTCTATCTTTTTGCTTCTAAGGTCTCTTACGATAAAATGTTATTTTGTATGCGTTAGTAACTGGTTGAGGAACTAATATTTCCTATTTTGATTTGTAAATCCAGTTTCTACCCCTAAAAATGCATTTTTCCCCATTTCAGCTACTGGACGAGGAAACCTACCCCCAGGAACTTGCTTGTATATACGAGAAGATTGGAGACAAGGAGAAAGCAACCTATCTCCTAAAAAAGGTTCGTCGATAACGCCTTCACCACCATTACCATCTGGTTGCCTAACAATCGCATCACCCTTCTGTCTTTCTTTTTCTTTTTTTCCCACATTTAAAGGACTTTCTTGCTTACTGGAACCGTCTTGTTGATTGCTGCAGCACTGCCCCCACCTCGAAAAATAGTGGCTGGGTCGAGGACTGCAAACAGGTGCGCTCACGTGCCGACGCCTGGTTCGCTTTCACTGCCCGCCAGTGCTCTAGCAAACGTTCATCTGTCAACGAGGTAAATGTTAATAAAAGGGTGCGACTTTATCCACCCCAGAAGGCGTAATCGTAAATTTTGCCTTTTAGCCGTCCTGGTATGACATTATCGATGCCCTCTCAGCTCTTCGAAAACGGCAGCTCTCGGACCAGCTAACGTCAGGTTAGTCGCACCTTTGATTACTTTCTTGCCTCTTTAGAACTAAATGGCATCTTCCATAAAGTGTTGGAGTCCGCCAGTCCTTATGTCCCTATTCCCGCTCTCATCAATCGCGTTTTACAGGTAAGAAATAGCAGGATGATCTTCTGTTGGCTGAATTCACCTCAGTAGTGATGGTTTGTTATTTTCACAGCTCTCTGACGCCACAGTGGCTTCGTTCGGTTCAGCAACGAACCGTTTTCTGCTTCAACTGGTGGGTGTGTGGCAGAAGGAGGTGAGTCTTATGCAGGATTGCCATCGCCTCATGGCGAGTGACATCAACGCGCTCGAGCAGCTTCTTGTAAGAGCTCTGAAACGTGGGTTGGGGCTGCGACGCTACAGCTGCGCCCTGTGTGGCCTCACGTTCGCTCGAAGGTACAGGCAGCTGCGTTCCCTGGTTACCTGTCACCTTCACACTGGTGGATTCTCTACACTTGATGAAAGACAGCCGACTCGATCGGAAGTACTCTTGTTTTGGTAAAAATCCTGTCAGTTTTATGGCTGAACATGTTTTCTTCCATGGTCTTCGTTACTAAACTAGATTATTTTTCGCGAATTTAAGCTGAAATCCGCGGATTCGGTAGCTTGAATGCCAATTCAAAGTTGTTGCACTTGGTCCTCGATCACGCGATGGTGTTTATTGTTGACCAGTTGTTATCCTTAATGATCTTATTTCGTTACTTCAGTTGTATTTCAATAAATCTCATTTTCAGCTTAATTAGCTCATTGGCAATGACGATCCCACGGCTTACTTTTCTATTTATTAATATCTTTGCCACGTGTTTCGGTACGTGGACGCTCAAATTTTCGTGGTATAATCGTGGTCAAATTATTCATAGCGAGTGGCATTCATGTCAAACGGGAATTTTTGGATTTCTATAGGATAAAACATTTCAAGGAGTGAAAACTGGCATTATTTTTCACGTCGTCCCTTTTGTTCTGTATTTATCCTGCAAACCTTCGACTGTATCCAACTTTTCTGTGCTGGTCAAAATCTGAATTATTCAGAGTGCGCTGATTCCGAAAATGCACATTTTCGTGTTTGGTTGGGTTGTCTTCACTGTTCCCATAGAAGGGCTCATCTCCTGTGCTATTTCACCATGCAATCAAATGTCCACGGTTGGGCAGGCATTCCACGCCCCAATTGTTCACTAGAATGATTACTAGGCTATAGGCTGGAAACCATCTTAGCCGGGGTCGTTGCTGACAGACTTTGGAATGTTTAAATCATTCGAACGTCCTATAACTGAGCATACAATTTGCTTACCCTTCTTGAAATCTAACATAGATACGAGCGAACACGCGTAAGTCCGAGTTTCACACTTGTGTTTACAACAGAATTCTTTTAGCATTACAAGCTTCGCATGCGCGCAGTCACTGTCACGGTGTTTGGACTGGGCTGGCCTGCAAAATGTTCGCCGATATTCTTTAACTGGATTGCGTGTAGTGACATCACGGTAACACATTTCTATAGGTCACCGAAATGTCACTCCAAATGAATACTGCAAAATATCACTATCATTTTCCTAACAATTCAGGCACGCCGTATTCATAACTCCATATCACACCTAATTTGTCTGTATTGAATAAAATCTACCACCTCTATCGAATTTGGTTTATGAAGTCACTGTTTCATCTCGCCTTGTTAGAGGACTGCTAATTCTCGCTTGTTTATTGTAACAGTGGTACGGTAATCGAATAGAGAACGGCTGCGTCACACCTACTGACTGATGTATCCTGGTCCAAGTGTGTATGCTCATGCGTGCAAGAATGAACGCTTCTGCGTGCCCCCACAAGATACAGGCTTAATAAAGTAGCTGTAGCCATACTCAAAGTGAAATTACGGTAATGACACTATCGCTTTATAACATTTAAAAGTGATCCCTACTCTATAGCGTACGCATTGCATATTGTATTCATCGTGTAGGAAAGTAAATATTCCCTCTGAACCACGGTAAGTAATCGCTGTACTTTTACCCTTCATAGGTGTGGTCATGGTGTCCACGTTGACTGCTATGAGAGCTGTCGAGATCGCCACAAGAGCCATCTGCCAGAGGATAGACCGTTTGTCTGCCTACAGTGCACCAACCTCCTCGACCCCTCGGCTCCACCGCCCCTTGCTGGTTGGAGTGGCGGTGAGGCGAATGGAGACTTCACCGCAGCCACCACCCGGTCACCGTCGGCCTTTCCCTCCCACCTTCTCGACGCACACGACGAAATCCAAGTCGATAACATTCGCCCTGATCGAGTAAGGACCCTTGGTCGGTGTCGAGTGTGGCACTGCAGTGCCCGAGTGAATAATAGTTTTTGGGCGAACGCCGTGACATTTTAAAGGGCACATAATGTCTGGGAAATTGGTGGCGTGGGCAGAACCCATGCCACCAACTCCGTGACCTTATCGTAGAAATTTGAAAGGGTGGCTTAGTTTGTGCGTAGTTATTTGACATTTGATGGCCTTATTACTTGTTGCAAATCATGATTGTTAAATTGAGTGATTATGGCGTGCACCATGGTTAGCGAACGGAAGATCGGAATAGTAGGTAAGTTTTGAAACGACTAGTCCTATGAAAAAAGCCGAACACTTACTCAAATATCAAGTTTTGACCTGTGAGCAAAAAGGTGTACTGCGACAGTCAAATGTTGGTGCTGTGTCGCTCAAATTTTCCGTGAGGACGTTACAAGGCATACTGGTTTGGAGGTAGCTGTCACAGGCGTGAAAAATGACCAAAAAGCTAGTGAGGTCGGTTTTGGATGAATCGCGGGGAAGTGGAGTTTTATCCTGTTAAATCATTCTGATGTATGGTTATCCTCAGTGCTACCTGTGATTGCTCTTCTGCTTCTATCTCCACAATAGTATCCAAAGCAATTAATAGGGTATAAGGCCCTTCGATTTAGACCGTAGTCTCAATGGCAAAATATAGTATATGGACGTAGTTGTCGCGTTTTCCAATTAGAACATTTGATAAGAGACTTAAACTAGTTCCCCCCCNCCCC
>NW_020170384.1:1645299-1872465 GCF_000524195.1 Echinococcus granulosus | reverse complement strand
ATTTGTTTGCCTATCTAGGGCATCTTTCACTTCCTGTAATGTGAGAAGGCATCGTCAGCCCTGTAAAGTTCTTGAAGAGTTCTGAAAGCCTTTCTATTATGAGTCTCCACAGGCGGGTTCGTCAGTGCTCCCACCAATGTGGCATCCATCTTCTCCCTGCATATTCTATGACGTGCGATTCTCAAATGTGCCTTAGTACATGCGTGCAGAATGATCGGGACTGATAGCATAGGGAGCGCGAACAAGGCTCCGTGCAAGTTGAATCGCAAGTTGAAAGGCTTCCGTATCCAGGCCTTTCATTACATAGCTGTCAATATAACGCATCCAGTGCTCTCAACACATTCACCCACCTTAGTAAATATTGTTGCCTTTGATGATCCATGCAATTCGAAGACGAGGACGTGCTGTGCGTAGTGTAGTCAACAGTTTGCATCTACTGCCTTTCGAGCTGTTTCCCTTACAATTTGCCATGCGAAACCTACAATTACGGGTTTAAAGAGGAATTTCTGGAAGCTTAATGAACTCTCGTTTGGAATTGTATTTCTTGTTGACATTTCTTAATCGGAATTACGATCTAAGTTTAGGGCAACAACTCAGCGTTCCTTTTTTTACTATCCTAAGGTAATAACTACCGAAAAAATTCCGACTTAGACATGTCCCAACCTTCGGCTTGCCCGGTCAAACTTTCTCGGACCTGCATGCAACAAATGAACCACACTACTCTCCCCACTAAACTACTGAATTATTAAAATGAAACCGAGCAACCCCTACCTGTGTAGACCTCTTCTGTTTTCACGCTCCCTTAAATTGCGTCTCGTTGTTCTTTTAAGCCTTTTCTGGCTCGACCACATCGACTAGTACAAGAATCAACAAATCCATTTGGGGCCGAGGAAGACGAATAGACGACCCCATCGTCACCCCTAACACCGCCTTGACGCCCTGACGTTTAATGCCACTTCCATGTTTTGATTTTTATCTCATGTCTCTCATTTCCAAGGTGCAATACCTGTGATCTTTTTGATTCTTGAGCAATGTAAATAAAATTCCTCTTCTGAATGATCGTCTTCTTCGTCGGAAAGGCAACTACGACAAGGGCTTATAAAAATGCGGAGCAAGAACCCTCAGTTTGGGAATTTGCATTATGCGTTTCGCTAACGGTTGTTCGATGGTCATGGAACCGAGTGCAATTCTAGGCTCGGTGTTAACTGCGTTACCTTCATTGCTACCAAAAGGGAAGTTGTTTTGTGAAAAGCACTTGATTTTATTAGTTTAACAGAGCACAATTTGCTCCAACTACCCTCCTACTAGCGCTTGTGGTGTTTCTCTTCAAGCGGGTACAAAGTGAATTTCTTCCACTGAAACAGAAAATAAACAACAATGCAGTATAATTTGGTACGTCCATGATCCTCGGATGGTACCACAAGATCCAACCAATCAGCCGGGGCAAATAAACATGCTTTCGAATTGTGGTCATTATGGATGTTCAGCAACCGAAAAACGATGCTTACCTGCAGGGTCGCCAACTTCCTTGCCTTGTTTGAATGGTGGCAGCTTAGCAACCTCAGCCTTGGCCTCCTCGTGCAAAATGTGGTAGGGACTGGCCACGTGGGTCACATTCTGCCTACGTTGTTAAAAGGGGAAGTTAGTCAGTCTTGCAAACAATGCACTTATACTCCATGCATATTTATTTGGCAAAGCCTTCCCTTATTAGCGATAAACGAAGGGTTTATCAGCCCAGGCACCCCCTTTTAGGACGCAATACATAAGCTTAGCACCTCTCGCACGCACAACAATCACTGTCCGAGAACAAGCTAATTGGAATTCCATGCTACTACATTTCGATTAATTAGACTATAATGCATCCGAATAGATACCTATACTGGGAATTGAATACACAACCCTGGAAATCAACCAAACATAAATCCGTCTCAATATATCAGTTCAGTTGCATACGAAATACAGAAGTGACGAAACGCATTCGTGAGACGTGCAAACATACCTGAAGAGTCCTGATGACTCAGAACGCTGAAGCACGAGATGCTTCCATTGTTCATGAGTCTCGGCAATCATTTTAAGGGCGAATTCCTGATTCAAAGGGATTAGAAAGTATTAGACCACCTAAAAAGTGAACAGGAGCCTACAGAGTTGCACAACCCACCTTGTCCTTATACTCCTCATTGAAAGCAAATGAATTCTTAGGTTTGCCGGTTGGAACCTTGTAGTTGCGGAACCAGTCTCTAGTAGCCTAAACCGCAATTGAGTACATAAAATTTCGGAAGAAGGCAAGACTAAGGGTTGATTGCTTGACTCACATCCAAGAAACCAGGCATGTGATGCTCCACATCTTTAATATCACTGAGCTTCTCCGCGAGCGGATCTTCTACATTGATGGCGATCACCTTCCAGTCTGTTTCACCTGCAAAACAGCACAGAACATTCCACAATTACAGTAAAACGCACCATTTTATTCGTACTCGAAATACGCTTGGCGATAACTAATCTTATGATACGTGCCTTCATCGATCATGGCAAGGATGCCAAGAACTTTGACTTGGATAATGCTACCACTTGGAATGATTTTATTCCCTATTTCACAGACATCAATTGGATCGTTGTCACCCTTAGCCTCGGTATTGGGATCAACATAAGCAGGATCCTCGTAGGTCTGTGGAAGAGCACCATAGTTCCAAATGTAGCCTTTGTGTGGGAAAACATTATTCACATATCGCAGTTTTCCCTTCTTCACGTCTTGTTTGATTGGATTTAAGAGCTCCTCTTTGCATATTTCCATCTTGGCGTTAGTCCATCGCGGTATCTCAACAACCATGTTGAAGGTGTTTGAAGAATCGTGGTGGAGAGGAATGTCGTGGAAAGGCGAAATAGGACCATGTTCGGAAACTAAAAGTATAAACACTCGTGAAATGCCTCTTGACAGTACACAGTAGTAGTCTTTAGAAAATATCAATTAAGTGTGCAAGGTGCCAGAACATTGTGAGGAACAATTTTAACAAGCGGTTGGGCATTTTACAAGAAATTCCAAATGCGGAGCATTATAATGCTCATCTCCAAGGCGATCAGTTCCAACAATCAGGCAGGTAAGCTCCATCAAAGCGAACTCACAATTATCCAAGAATTACAATTGCGGGAATACAAGAACAGTGACTCCGATATATAACTGTGAAACCTACAGAAATACATTCTGTACTCCGTGGAGTTAGACTCCCCAAAGCATTTTGTGGTGAAAGTAGACATCACTAACTTGAGCGTAGAAATCAACGGACGACGTGTACAGGACAAGAGCGCCACAATTGCCAAAGCAAAAAGCACCTTACCAACTGTGTAGCAGCATCAGCATCAAAGGAAACAGTAATCTGACTGAAGTGGAAGTATGACATCCTTTACTAGCACAGAAGTGTACTGATATTTCCTGCTAAAAATATATTTCTGGAGAGGACTTGTAAGTATGGAGTAAGATCATTGGGTTTTATAACGTGTGTATGTGAAATTATTTGCAATGATATAATCCCTCTCAAGTCGCCTATTTAAATTGAGAAAAATGGTCTTTTGACTTAAGAAATGAATCTTCCTTGGATCTAGAGCCAATCCTTTATGGCTGTTTGAACACCATGCTTTGCATATATGGTCAAATCACGTAGTCTCATTTGAATTCAACACTTAAAAAGCAGTGAGTTAGTATAGCATTTTGCAGGGAAATAGAGCCTCCGTGGTATAACCTACCAAGTACTCTTCACCCAGTTGAAGTGGACTGGTGTCACAAGTTATTTCAGGGTCAACTTACTAAAAGGCAAGAAAACACCGTTTCAAGCCTAGAATATAAGACCGTCCTGTATTGTACGCAGTCTTCTTTGGAGTCGCAAGAAGCTGTAGTAGCAAGGCAGGACATGTGTAACACATGCGCGGATGATAATACCTTTTAGAGTAGGTCACGTCAACTACGTAACTGAGCTAAAGCCATCGACCCCCGAGGAGGTTCGCGTTGTCTATCCGATCCATTCATCCACTGATATTCTTTGGACCTTTGTTCTTTCTTCCACCTATCTAGCGCTCAGCCTGACTGAGCAGTTTATTTCGACTCCAGATTTATGTGTGCTGAAATCATCTCCATTTACAACAGGCGAATATTAACTGCGTTGTGTGACTAACACCTGGTCAGACATGGTTCAATAGTTTTTGTTGACTTTCTATTGGAATGCCTGATGCTGTGTCTAAGTGGTGCATTAATATACCAGTTCGATGAAAAGTTGACGTTTCTTCTTACTAAGTGACGCGTTGAAATGTTCTTGGTTAAGAACCATGTCTCACCCTAAGTTAGGGCATTATGCGTGTTAGAATTTCTGCTTTGTGACTACCAATTGTATTTTTAGGTCGCGAATGTTGAATATACTCCGTGCTTATTTAACTATGGAATGATTTGATGTCCAACCACGTCCATCATAGTACGTTATGTGACTCGTAGTGCACGAGGTTTTCTGATTCATAGAACTATGTCTATGAAATTGTCTTTACGCTGTTCTTTTCCCTGCATAGGGTAATCGCAGGCCATCCTAAATTTATGTGCATTAAATGAAGCCGGAAAAAATGAGTTTTTTCCACGAGTAATATCATAAGCGGTTCCTCTTTCATCACGGTTACAGCTTAAGTGCAATACCCAGAGACTTCTCTAGGGACGAGATAAGTCATGACACCAAAACGGAGTATATATTTAAACTGCAGAAAGGGATCAAAGGCTACTGGCATGGCTTAAAGGCCAGTTCACCCGGTGAAATTAAATTAGTGGCCCGCGGAATCGGCTCCTTCACCAAAACCGTGAGTTTAACATACAACGTATTACCTAGCCACTCTCCTCTTCGGAGCTTCGTCCCAGACGCTTTCCTTTATCAACCTCATGCGTCAGCTATCACAACGTAGTCGGTGCCTAAGGAAATATTCACGACCCATCTGTGCCAGTCATCACGTTGTTATGCAAGCGAGCAGACACTTGACCTCAGCGTCTCTGATCCCTCTTGGCAACTTAATTGGATCTGCAGTTCAGTTCAGGAATGGGAAATTGTGCTGACGATAAGGCGTATCTATAGGTAGATGTAGGATTACTGGCCTAAAGAAGACTTATGTAAGGAAGTTTAAGATTTAACACAGGCTTATTGGGGGGAGAGTTTCACGTCTTTTCGGATCTGCCCAGTCGTATCCATCCGGACTCTCTTCATCTAGTAAAGAAGTGGAAGAGATACCGCGAGATTACTTTATCGACAACTTTATGCAGGTACGGTAGGAAACTTCTGCAATGAAACTATTTCAGATAGTTCACTGCTAGTTCTGCTTCAGGTGTTAACACCTTTACTTCAAAACACGGGACTGGGATAGATGCCGAAGGTGGATGTCAATTTCAACCTCTCTGTTTGGGCTCATCACCATTCTTCCATCTGAGGATATGTACTTCTGCCGCTGCGCTAAGATTCATCACGCTGCAGCAAAAACCAGGAAAGATGTCCTTTAGGATCGGGTTCGCCTTCCGCTGCCATCAATGTAGCGTCCTGAGACTTCCAGAAGGTATTGGCACTGCTGGCATTGCCCAAAGGCCAGCTCACACAGCACGGTACAAAAGCCAAACCAAAAAGTAACTCTTCACGAAACCATGAGTTAAACAACCATTGTATTAAATTCGTTTTTAATGTGTATCGTCGCTGAATGCAGTCTACACTAAGACATGCGGCTAATAGAAAGTGGGCGCAAGAAAGGACGAAACGTAGTCACTTGGTATTTGTTTTATTGTAATTTCAACCTAAAATGCACTATTCATGCATTTTATATCCTTATAACATACCCGACTAATGCACGGCATTTACGTGTGATTAAAGTGAATCGATGCATCGTTTAACTGTGTGCTGGACTACTTGAGAGAAGATTGTACATGGTTATCAAGTCATGCTGAGAGCCATATAACTCTTCTATAATGCTTATGTTGTTTTAATGTACCTTTCAGGGAGGAGGCAAGGTTGGCAATTCGAATCTCGTGAGAGGGTCGTCGCCTTCCGTGCCGAGGTGTAATTGCGGTCCCTCCCCTCTCTAAACGTTATGCTTATCCTCCCAATCATTTCTTCCTAATAAATATGTCAAAATTAGACAAACCGAGTTGTTCTAAGAACACTAGGAACAGGGGAGAGGAGACCTATGAGTCTTCGCCCTACACTGGTGGCAGCACCGGTAGACATACCTCCCTTCGGAGAAGATATGAATTTCGAAGATTGGCTCCTGACTGCCAAATTCAACCTCCCTCTCTACCCTCATTGTCAAAGAATACCTCTTATTCTCCGCGCCCTTCCCCATGCTTTATTTGTGGCCGCTGTCGGAGTTGGCATCACCCACGACACCGACGTCGACCAGTGCTGGGATACATTGGCTCAACTCGTCATGGATTGTGAAGAGCGTTTCCAAAAAGCTGATAAAGCCGACAAAGAGTACTCCAGGAACCTTTAACTTCTGCCCAAACGCGCTTTTCGTGGCTGCCCCCCTAACAAAATCGCCAATCGGGTAACAGTTTAGTTTAGACGCAGAGTCCGACCTTCCGCTTTGGCTGAGAAGCTCTGCGAAGCAAAGACTAATTCGCTCGACCAATTGGTCAAGCTAGCAACCAAGAAGCGGCAGGAACTCCGGGTTCTCCCAATTTTCCGAAAGCCTCAAAACTTGTCAATTTCAACATCCTTGCATCGCGCTTCTCCGCGCTATACCCCTAGACCGGGTGAGCCCTCCTTTTCCCTTTCCTGTTTACTCCCAAATGGCTCCCATTCTTACATGAGGGTTTCTGGTAAACTTGAAGGGCATTCCTGTAGTTTTCTTCTCGACTCCGGTGCAGCTAAGTCAATTGTGATCCTCCAGCTTTCCCTACCCCTTGTAACAGGGTTAAGACCCTCTCCCCTCCTACAAAATTGCGTTCAGCAGAAGGATGGGAGGTGCTAGTTGAAGGAGAAGCATCATTAAAAGTCTGCATAGGGAGGGAGACCTGGACAGTAAAATTCATCGCGTCCAGAACTTGCCTGAAACGTGATACTTGGTGCCGATTTTCTACGCTACACCAAAGCTGTCCTAAATTTTGCAGAATGAACCTTTTCCACTCATCGAGCCACCGGGGCTAGCACAGATACTTCGCTACCGAAAGATGACGCAGATGATATCTGCAATGCCCTTTTTGAAGTTGCAGCCATTTCCATGAAAAATCTGGATGATCTTTGTGCGCAACTGACTCACATTTTTAACTACGAGAGAAAAGAACTCCGTCAGCTCCTACTTAAGCATGTGAACATCTTTTCATGGCAAGGTGCAAGACTGGGACGAACAAATATCGTCAAGCATAAGATTGGTACTGGTGAAGCTAGGCCCATCTGGCAACCGCCCAGACGTATTCCACCTCCTTTGCTGGAAGAAATAAACCGTCCGGTTGAAGAGATGCTCCGAGATGAGGTCATAAAGCCATCTAAGTCACCATGGGCCTCTTCTATCGCGCTGGTAAAGAAGAATGACGGCAATCTGCGGTTATGCATCGACTATAGGAAGTTGAATGCTGTAACCAAGAAGGATGCTTTCCCCTTCCCCACATAAATGACTCACTAGACTCACTACATGGATCCCAGTGGTTCTCTACCTTAGATCTGAAGTCGGGATATTGACAAGTGGAGGTTTCAGAAGCAGACCGGGAAAAGACAGCTGTTATTTTGCCAAACGGGCTTTATGAATTTCAAACGATGCCCTTTGGACTCTGCAATACAGCAGCCACCATCCAACGCCTCATGCAAACAGCTCTAATCGGCCTACTTCCAAAGCATTGCATTATCTATCTTGACGATATTCTCTTTTTTGGTGGAGATATTTAAGAGCACAATGACAACCTGAAACTAGTGTTGGACCGCCTATGGGATGCAGAGTTAACCCTGAACCGGAAGAAGTGTCGTTTCCTGCAACGCTCGGTCACCTTCCTGGGACATACAGTCTCGTTGAATGGAATAGCCGTCACCGACGACCGTGTACAACAAGTGAGGACATGGCCTACACCAACCAACCAGACAGAGCTCCGCCGTTTCCTAGGTCTGGCAAATTATTACCGGTGTTTCGTAAAGGGCTTTGCTAAAATCGCCAGCCCACTACATAAATTAACCAAAAAGCAAGCAAAGAAGAATTTTAAATGGGAGAAGGAGCACGATGAGGCGTTTAAAGAATTGAAGCGAATGCCCTGCTCCGCTCCGATCCTAGCATTGCCGAGCTTCGAATCGAACGCCCCACCGTTTGTACTGGATACGGATGTGAGAGACGCGGCTATGGGCGGTGTACTCTCACAAAAGGACATAAAAGGCAGAGAACATGTCATTGCCTACGCAAGTACAAGGCTCAGTAAAAAAATGAGACAGAAAAGTGCGACGCAACGTGAGCTGTTCGCTATCTACTCAATGGTTCGACACTTCAGACATTACCTGATAGCGAGGAAGTTCATTGTAAGAACCGACCATCAGGCACTCACCTGGTTAAAAACAATGCAGGAGATCGATCGTTCAGTTGCACTTTGGTACGAAGAACTGCAGCAGTACGACTTTACAGTCCAGTACCGAAAAGGAAAAGAGCATGGTTATGCGGATGCACTATCCCGCAGACCGACTCCAGCAGATACAGGTGACGTTATAGTGCACACCGTATTTTTGAGTGATCCTACCAGGCATCATTGGAGAAATACACAGAGCACTGACCCTGACACAGCTCTGATATCTGAGAAATTCCTGACATCCTCGCATAAGCCTGCATCGGAAGAGATAACGTCGGCCGGTAAGGCGGCTAGACGGATTTGGCAAGTGTGGTCAGAACTCTCTCTGGAGGATTTGATTTTATGGTACCAAGAAGGTGTTTAGTCTCTCCAGCTTCTAGTGGTTCCTGAATCACTAGTACAAACAGTTCTGCAAGAGTTACACGAGCAACTCGGTCACGTGGGTGAAAAGAAGATGGATGATGCCTCGAGCAAAATATACTGGTAGCCTTCGCTCACCCTAGATGTCCGGGATTTCTGCCGAGCCTGTACCACTTACAGCGGTTTTAAAAGCCCCAACCCACAGCCATTGCACCTTTACAAGCCATGCCCACCGGTTTCCCAGGGGAAGGAGTAGGTATAGACATTATGGCTTACCAAGAGAGGAAACCGATATATTTTGGTTATGGTAGATTACTTCACGAAAGTGGCTAGGGTAGAATCCATGAAGTCACAAGATGCTGAAATGGTTGCTTCAGTTTTCTTCAATTGGTGGATTTGCCAGCATGGAGTGCCCGAATCCGTTCATAGCGATCAAGGCCCTAACTTCGAGAGCCGACTCTTCGTTGAGTTATGTAAGATGTGCCAGATCTCAAAGACACGCACAACACCTGCACATCCACAAGGCAACGGCCAGGTGGAAAGAACGAAATGCACCCTGATTGGACTACTTAAGGCCTTCACTAAAGACGCGCAACCAGGTGACTGGGATTTAAGTCTAGGGCGCGTTTTCTCGCATACAGAGCCAAGGTGCATACGTCAAAGGGTGTTTCTTCGTTCAAGATGCTCACAGGTCGTAAAATGAGATTGCCTTCCGACATCTTCCTTCCAAACACCGACGAACCAGCCAGCAATGTTCCAGAGTATATACTGCGCCTGAAAGAAGGTATAAAAAGAACTTTTAACATCGCACGCAAACATTTACGGCTGTCTTATATCAGGCAGAAGAAATGTCATGACCGATATAGCCGGACAAACGTCTACCGAGAATGCGACTTAGTGCAAATTTACAGACCGATCCCCCACCTGGAACACACCACAAGTTCCATCACCCACGGAGCAGGGACTCATTTTGGGTGGTGAAGGTGCTCCCACCAACAAACTACTTCGTTTGCAACGCACAACTGCGTACTCAACCGGCAACCATTCATCACAACAGGATGAGACCCTACAAAGGGCCACCGCCGGTTGGTTATGAAGATGAGGTTTATGCCCTGACCGAAGACAAGAGATCACCGGTTGGAATCCTCGGGTGGAGCTCATAAGTGGTAGCACTGGGGGCGGTGCATTAGTGTATTTTTGGGGGAGGAGGCAGGATGGCAATTCGAATCTGGTGAGAGGGTCGTCGCCTTCCGTGCCAAGGTGTGATTACGGTCCCTCCCCTCCCTAAACGTTGTACTTACCCTCCCAATAATTTTCCCCTAATAAATGTGTCAAAATTAAACAAACCGAGTTGTTTTAAGAACATTAGGAACAGGGAAGAGGAGACCTGTGGGTCTCGCCCTACTTTTCTATGATTTACTTATATATGTAAAGTCGTAAAACTAGAATTTTGCAACCGAAGCAAAGGCTGGGTGTGTCTTGCAATATTTTTAGGGCTTATCTTATGAACACAAAAATGACTTATTAAAAACACCTATTTGTTAAGGCACATGAGTTTAGACCTAAAATTGTTGTTTTCAGAGGTTTGTGACCTGGTTTAATAACGTAAAGTAGTACCTAAAAAGTTCTATTCAGAACAATTTTTGAAAGGCCATAGTTTCTGAGTTTTTTTATTTATTTGGCCTTTGCTTTTTTCGTTTGTTCGACTCCTCCTCCTTCTGCCATTTCGGTACCTGATTCGAAGTTGCTAATTATGTCGGCAGCTGATGATCGGGTGTCTGTCTTGGGCATGTTTCTCGCATTCGTTTATCTTTTGTTAAGAGGATCTTTCAGGCTTTGAGAAAAAATCAAGGAATTCCCAACAGGATACTGTCGATGAGTTGGATGAGTTATACCTTTTCCCCCACCTTCAACAGTCGGATCATTCAGATGCACCAATCGACATCCTAACAGGACAGAAGTCTGTGTCTCCAATTACTAGCGACCCCGACCAATCCTTAAAGACTGAAGGCGTTTTCGAAGAATCAAGCGCAGCAGAGAAGTGTATATCTCCCATCTGTTGGGATCGAAATAGTGAGAAGGATGCGGTTCGTGTTGATGCTCCGGAGAACGAATTTTCAAAAGAGGCTGAGGAAGAACAATCACAAAGAAATCCACTTAAATCGGAGTTGAGTAGTGAAAGTAATGGCGGGATGTCAGCTGAGATTATGGATCCAGATATCCTAACAGATTATGATCAACTTTTCATAAATACAAAGTATTTCCTCATCAAAAGTAACAATTATGAAAATGTTGAAATCGCTAAGAAAAAGAACGCCTGGTCGACCCCTATCGGGAATGAGAGTCGACTCAACAGGGCATATTACGACTCGAATAACGTCATCTTAATTTTCTCGGTTCGTGAAAGTGGAAAATTTCAGGGCTTTGCTCGTCTTGCTTCGCCATCTGATCCTCGTTTGCATATAGATTGGGTTCTTCCTTCATCTAGGATGTCAATGAATGTGTTAAGCAGTCCTTTTAAGCTAGATTGGGTTACCAAGTTAGTGGACATTAACATATACACCCCCTCCCCTCTTTAGACAAGAACTTCCTTTCAGTAGTGTTTCTCATTTAACGAACTCCTGGAATGATGGAAAACAAGTTAAAATAGGTCGGGACGGTCAGGTTAGCGCATTTCCTTGAGTAATTTACTTCAATCTCTAGGAGATAGAGCCTGTTTGTGGCCAAGCGCTGTGTCGCCACTTTCCATTAGATTCTCTGGAGTCCATTCCTGCAATTGTTCGTAAAATCGAGCCGAAGAAACCTAAGTCTAATGACTCATCTCGACGACGCAATGTCACGGATCGTCTTGGCACCTCTCAATCCCACAGTTCTTCATCCTCTCGGCGATCCAAAGACTTGGGCTTTAACAATCCAAATTCTGTCGGTCTTCTTGGCGCTGCCACTACCTCATCGCGTTCCACAATCCCTCCTTTAATGTCCTCAGTGAATCTCGCCACTGCGGCCATGTCAACTGTCGCTGCTATGGCAGCGATGAAATCAAACCAGTCTCGAGGCTCTCTGCTTCCCACTGCGGATATCTCTCGATTCATCACGCCCAATGCGAGCATTCTTTCCCATCTCTTACCTCAGGCTGTTGCCACAGATCCAGTGACGCTTTCTGCCCTCTACTCTTCTCACGCACCCGCTATTAACAGGATTTTCCAACAGGACGGTGTTTCACCGAAAAGACAACGTAGTCGCGAACGACATCGATCACCCAGCAGTAATTGCAGCTCCGCTGGACACCGTAGTGATTCAGACTACCGTCGTAATCGCCACGAGCGTCGTAATTATCGTCAGTCTGAGGAGTCATCTTATCGTTATCGTTCGAGGTTAGGTGTCGGCGATACTAAAGACAATTCTCTGTTGTTGACAGTTATGGTTTTATTTTTCCCGGTCTCTGGGCTCTTGCTGTTGGAGCGTGGAGTGTACATATGGAAAAATGTGATGAACATTGCCGTTATTAGTAATAGCTTACCCTGCGGCAGTAGTCATTATTATTATCATTATGTAATTCGCGTATCATTTATTATTGCTGCCTCTGTGTGTACCATTTCTGCCTTGAACTGTCTTTCACTACCTGTGACTTTTCAGGTTACTAACAGTACATGTTTGTTTAATTAACCGCTGCTTATCACTGAATGAAACCTGTAATGTTTTTATATACTCATAACAACTTTATATGTCGATGTTAGTGGGTGAGCTGAGCGGTAGGGTACTTGGTGGGCTCCATTAATGATGAACTTTCCGTTCTGCTGACGCTTCGATAGGCATTCTCGAGAGGGTTCGCGCGGACGGCGCCACAGGGAGGGTAAGTTCGACTGGAGATCTAATACTGCGATCCTTTGAAAACATATTCCCGCAATTGATGCTATTTCCCAGACTACAGATAAAAAATTTGCTTATCGATCAGTCTCATCACTCTCTAATCTGACCTTAGGGTCTTATTACTGATTTCCGATCAATTGAATTTTACCTCCAGATGTAAATTCCTCATTTCCAGTTTCTTTATCCAAAAAAGAACGAACGGTGCTAGCTCTCATGTATTGGAGACACGCATTAGTGGTCGATGTTGATTTCTGGACTTGTTTACAAGAGGCACTCATTTGCAGGTCGTCGGGAATCCAGACGAAGTCGTGATCGTTCCATTTCACCATCCAGGGCTAACGCATTCATCCACTGGGTAAGTGTGGGTGTTTTGTTTATAAGTAGTTCCCAGATTATCCTTTTGGTCACTGCGGTTTTTTAGTTCTCAAATCTGCCCAGGTAGCCTGTTCATTATGGTTGTCTGGTAGCGGGATGAGGTTGATGAATTCAATCCAATGAGATTGTATGACACGTAACGCATAGTTTGAGCCGATTTCTTGTTCGTTTCGTCAGCTTATCACCTATTTTCGTGCAGAACTACGAGGATTACCTTCAGGAAGTTCGGCGTGGACTCAATCCGAATCTCAATTCTCTTGTAAGTTCGGCATCACTTAATGTGCTGGACCACTTGTTTCTGCCAATGTTCCTTGCACTATTTCTGTCATAGATTAATGGCAGTATTCAACCCCGCCAGCAAACTGGATCTGACGCAGATAGGCAGGTGAGCTAGAAGTTCCTTTCCTTCAGCCATTGTGGTGGGTAGATTTGTCATTTTTCGTCGGTGTTTTCTTGGTACTGACTCTCTGTTTACCCATTTGAGCTTCTCTTAAGTCTGAACAGTGGACTCATCTCAGTGTCATGAAGGTTTGAAATGGGGAATTCGCTTTTCGAGCAGGGAAAGTAATTACCTATAAGGTTTAAGAGACTGAAGTTAGGAGGCCTTATAAGCTAGGTTTCACTGTGCTTATCTCACCCAAATTTTCAGTTTTGCTATTAAATATTAAGCCCTTTTTTCATAAATCAGATTGACAAATTCCGTTCCAGCTGTTCAGAGTTTACGTCGCTACCTGGATTTATTTGCTCGTCTACACAGTTCGGTCGCATCAACCATGCGGGTTGATAGTCGTGGATATTTCTAGGCTCTTTCTTAACCTTAAATTAAACAATTAGTGCTAGTACTTATGTTTTTGACACTTTAAGATGAGCTACACTTGGTGCATGTCATCTTTTTTGGCCTCGTAGTTTAATGAAAGCGTGAACGCCTTCTTGCGTAACACGTTTACAATAGCGGACTCCCAGCGTTCAAATGACGGATATGGTGAATACGAAGAGGATTCGCGCAGCCGTTCATCCTCAGTTGAACGTCACCACCGCCGTCGCTGCAGTCGGCGCAGTCGGCAACGCTCCTACGGGGGCAGCAGACGGTATGGTGGTGACGAAGACGGTAGGGATGGCCGTGGTTACTACTATCGCAGGCGTGGTCACTCGCGTTCTCGCTTCTATTATGATGATGATGAGGACGATGACTCCAGGGGAAGAATGGCGGGTGATCTGCGCTATCGTCACTAAAGCAACGACATTTGCCCTCATTGACATACTGTAAATATTATCATCTCCAGGATGGTGTCTATCGAATAATGGTTGAGTGTACGCGTTTCTTCCTTCTTGTCCACTAGGCGGTGCATTCTAGGTGCTGGCTTTGTGTGGGGTACCGGTGGTGCCGCTGCAGGGGGTTGGGGTGGTTGAAGTCGGGTTGCCGATTTGGTTTGGGCTCCGTGGGGAGGGGGGTCTGCATAACTTAAAGGGAGTAAGCTCTGGACTAGGCAGTTCATGCATGTTTCAGAGAACCTTTAATAGGCAGGTAAATGCATTACAAAGAATTGGTGGTCGGTGCTTTAGTCTATGGTAGTATGTGGTCCATAAATTTCCTAAAAATAATTTATTAAGACTTTTACACCCCCAAATAATAGGCCGAATTGTTACTTCACTACTTTACTGATACCGTATTATGCCTTTTTTGCCTGTACACTCTTGTGTTTTGGGGGCTACTAAAGGCAAAGACCTTCTTCTAATTTAACAGGCTTTGTTTTAAGCTGTCCATAACTCATTCATGACCCTGAGGCGCGGTATTCTGCCGGGATGGATTTTGCTAGATCTGCTCCGAATCGGCAGTTTGTTCCTCGTATTCAGTTTTACACCGAGCCTCCCACAGATACGATAGAATTAGAACAGCTAGAGCAGCTTGCTATTGAGCGCCTCAAAGTTCTGAAATGCGTTGAGGCTGTTGGTCAGGACTTTAGTCGTAGTAGCAAAGAATACGATGAGAGGTTGTCAGCTGAACTATCTAAGCTCGGCTCTTTGGGGAAGTCCTTCACTTTTACTTCAAATCAGCTTAAAAATATTGAAGAGGATATTCACAGAGATGTAGCATCGCATTTTATACTTCAGGTTTGCACTAATGCGTTATAAATGGCTGTTTATTTCTGCGTTTTTGTTTAGTGTATCACTGTCCTTATTTCCACACTGAGTTAGCTGTCGGACATTACACAGCATATTCAGGATGGGGTATTTGTGTCTTAAGCCTCCGGCAATGTCTTTTACCTTAAGACTTGTATGGTAAACTTTTCTCCATGATATTGATTCTCGAACTTACTGAAACAACTTTTAATTACTGTCAGATTGCTTACTGCCGCAGCGAAACAGTGCGCCGATGGTTCATTCAACAGGAGTCGGACCTCTTTCGTTACCGGTTCAATCTAGAACGATCCTCATCAGGCCATACTTCCGAAGCCCTCAGCGCGTTTCTTTGTGCCAACAACCTTCATTTTGCATCTGTCAGTTCAGAAGAGTCGTTGCGTCTTCGAGACCAACTGGATGCTGGGACCGCCATCTATGGTGTCAGCGCAGAGCATTCTACTTTCTATAAAGTATGCTTTTCCAAAGGTTTTTTTGTCATTCTAAGGTGATTTCTGTGTTGATAATTCTTTGTTCAGGTCCACTTCACTGAGGTTCTAGACCTTGTTCGTAGACGCCAGGTCTTCCTCAAATCCGGCTACGCCTACGTCCCAGACGTTGAGTTGGTTACCCTTGTAGTGACTCGCTTCCGCGCCTCTCTCTCCCACAGTCTCTCTCGTCTGGGTCTTGCTCTTGTTCCCCGCCTGGCAGACGAGGGCGCACGACTGTTACCTCTCCTTACAAGTCTCTCCAAACGCTACCTCGGAGAGGACGACTTCGGGATGAAGCCTGTGTTTGGCACCGTCTCTGCCAGCCAGGTGAACGAGTTGGCTCGAGTACCCGGTCTTTTTCCACCCTGCATGTCGTGTCTGCATAACGCTTTGGCTGCCAATCATCATCTTCGTCACTGGGGTCGTATGCAGTACGGCCTCTTTCTAAAAGTATGTTTACAAGTTCAGTAAAATCGAAGAACGAATTTTATTATCCCTTGCTTCAAATTTAGTGTTGTGGTTGCTCGGTGTGGTACTAGGTCATGCAAGGTAGTACCAGAAAATGGAAAATAATGCTTTCTCGACTTTTCGATAATGGGCGAATGATCTTTTTTAGACTAGCATTGGCATTAGGGGCTAAAATATTGAAACTATTCCAACTGCTTTAAGCGGAGTATTAGATCATACAAATAAATAATACTAAGCAGGAATAAGTTGGTTCTTCAAGGTCTGGGTCCATACATGGTCTTATGATTCTTTTTTTGTAAAACTAGTTGTAATTTTACTCATTGAAGTGATTTATTGAAGAAATGTAATCGCTAGTTTTTCGGCGAGGTATGGACATTAATTTAGCTGCTCCTTGATTACTGTGTTGTAGCTACTTCGAGAAATTCTAGGTACCACAATAAGTAGTTTAAATGGATGAAGTAAGTACTTTCTAAAATTTAATGTGTTGTTCATAAGGTCTTTTGCATATATAACATTGAGAGAATATTAGTAATCTTTATGCTTCTTTGAAAGGAGGGACAGTGAGCCTCAACCTCTGTTTTGTAATCGTTCTAAGGTACTTTAGCTGTAATAAAAGTAATCACCAGTGGAAATGCACGGCGAAGAAAGTCTTTAGTTGTTCATCGGAATAAGACAGTTGATTTGATAATATTTTCAATAAAATTTCGAATGTGATTTGGTTGCTTTAAGTGATATTTTTATGAAAAGGGAATCCTTTTATTGTTTCTTCCTTTGAGGACGGTAACTATCAGTGATCATGAAGCTCTTTTCGTGGAGCTAAAATGGGGTACCACCAATCAATATGTTTTTTTAGAAGAGCTTGCTGTTGGTCCCATAGAACACTGCGGTTAAATTAGTATCCCCGTTCAATCGCTCTGTTGAATTTCCTTACATGTTGCTGGATTATAAACATAGTTTTATGAATTGTAATGAGAGAATACCTGAATGAAGGGAAGAGTAGCTTTTTGTTCATTGAACTTGAGAGGCTAACGTATCCATCGTTTGATACTGGTGTTAACTTGTTACTTGTTGTTGACAATTATTTTCAGGGACTGGGTTTATCAGTGGATGAAGCGCTGAAATTTTGGCGAAGCTCGTTTGCACCGAAGGTAGATTCGGACCAATTCGCAAAGCAGTACTCCTACAGCATACGCCACAACTATGGCAAGGAGGGAAAGCGAGCTGACTATACTCCCTACTCCTGTATGAAGGCAAGTTAGAAAAAAAGTAGCGCAATTTTTTTGTTTATCAATATTGGTAGTTCCGTCCGTGTGAGATGTATCAGGTCCGAAAAGCTCACCTCTTGTATCATCTCTTCTGTTTTGCAGATCATTTCCTTTAGTCAGCCAGGTGTGGGAGAATTCCACGGTTGTCCATTCCGTCACTTGGATTTGGATTTACTGAATCAACGTCTATCTATCGGTGGCAAATTGACCTCTGATCAAGTTGAGGCGGTCGTCAAACGAGCCAAGGACAATCAGTACCAACTGGCTTGCAGAGAGTTCTTTAAGGTACCTTGTCTTTAACATACTATTTAATTCGATATAATCGAGTGTCAGTATGTCGAGATGCTAGAACTTGAGTCTTTTTGATGAAACAGTCGATCAAAAAATCACGTAGTCATGCTGTAGGCCATGCATCCAGAGTTATCACCAGAAGACGCAGCTTCTGTGGTGATTAACCACCCAAATCAATTCTACGAGTTGGCTCAGAAGGCCAGCAAGGGGATTCCGCTGTCATCAAGTGGAGAGTCAGGAGCCGCTAATCAGCGCACCAACGGTACGAAGTGGCGCGCCATGAAGGTTCCATTAAATGACTCTCAGCTGACGAATCAGAGCCAATCTGCTCTCGACGATACCAGCATTGATGAAGAACTTTCGAGAATTGATTCTACTCTGTTGGAATACTCGGATATGGACTTTTGACTCCAAAACGTGTATTTTCTAATCTGTAATTAAATGTCCATTTTGAACGCTTTTGGGGATTGATTCGAATAGTTTTTTGGGGAATTTGTCTCACGAATTTTGTGATAAGAGTACATGTGAAAAATGCATATCTACCATTCAACCACGGTAGCGTGATTGAAATAGCTGCCAAATATACTTGTTTGTTTAATCATGTGGAATGGATTTGATTGTACAAATATTTTTGATTACCTACTTGACGGATGCCTGATGCTTTTCTTTGACATTTACCTACTTAGGCCAAGTTCTAATTCGACTATCTTACATCATACTAGAGCATTGCTGCACTGAAACTTGATAGGGCCTTTTTGACACCCAAATGCTTAAATACTCAGATCAGACCGAATTCTTGCCATTTGGTTTTACGAATGGCCACCATGTTCCTTTAGTAAGTCAACTGCCTATTAAATTGAGTAGACCTGTCGGTGTGGTGGGTATGTTTTTGGGGGAACTCGCCCCATAGATACCTTGATTACACAAGGGAGCGTCTAATTCCGACCTATCGGCATTATACAAATGCCTTTTTACTCGGGGCACATTCACTAGTGCTGGGAGTCTGTTCATCGGTGTCTCCCTCATCTAGGCAGTTAGTAAACTTCCCACTAGATCTCCGACTAGATTACACTCCATTAGGCGTTTTGTCGGCACTTCGTTAGGCGTATCTCAGGAGCTCATTGACTCACCGCCTGCATAACACTCTACTCCGACCCTCTCACCTGATTGGTCAGTAGTCCGGCCAATTGACAGTCTGATTGGTTAGCAGTCTGATCGATTGATATCGGATAAACTAATCATTTTATAAAGCGGCCGAGTCGCCAATTCACCCTGCATCCAGTCAAGTGCTATGTTAAACGCCTATGGGATGTATTTGATATTTTTACTTACTACTCTATTGGTACAAAGAACTGCCTCCTTTAACACCTATGTTTGCCCTGAAGAGGTTGCCAACGGAATCCCCTTCGATATATACGGCAGTCCCCTCTTCCCCGTCGCTCTGCATAATAACTACCCCGATGAGGTTTTAACACCATTCTGGGCGAATGTTTCTGGCAAATGGATGAATAACCTCTTGGAAGCACTGGCCACCCCTGATGTGTCTGACTGTCTCTTTGACGACCTGCCCGAGTGCGAAAGCACCTTTACGGAGGCAATGGAAAGGCTCTTTCCTCTCTACGAATTTCCACAGATATCAAATCACCTGGTGAAAAAGGTGCGTGGTAAGAAGTGGGGCAGTCCAAAGCTCTACGATTTCAGGAACGCGACGCTGGTAATGATCAGGCGAACACTATTGATCCGTTGCGTCTATTGGTGTCATGCGATTTTGCGTCTGCCCACTGAGATACGTCCAATGATGCTGGAGATGTGTCCGAACCCCTGTAATCAGGCCAAGGTTTGTTCGGGGACGGGAGACGTCTATGGGACATGTCGGATGACTGAGGAAGGCTTTTTTTCGCACCAGTACCAATGCGATTGCAAGAAGAATTATGTCTGGATTCCTGCCGTGCAGGGCTGCATACCAGACAATCCTTGTGAAAGACAAGAGGCACCGGTGTGCCATCCGAACGGAACGTTGTTGTGTTCATATGACCCTGACTTGAATGTGAGTAATGGCACATTTAAAGTCGTCTTCATTTCTATCAATTAAGCTTGTATTTGCAGTTTGAAAACAAAACAGCAAAAGGTTCAGTTTGTCCAATGCTTTAGTTGGTATTTCGAACATATCGCTCAGTTAAAATATGCATATGGTTGCACCAATAAAATCATGGTTTCATGCTTTTTGGAGAAAAATATTCACGCCTACCATGCATGAATGCCTCAATCAATCACATTCTCTACTCTTATACATTACCACCCAGGAGGTATCCTGCCTCTGCAGCCCCGAGTACATGGGCGAGAACTGTTCAACTCCCGCCAATGCCTGTGAGGATTTAATTCGCAATCCTTTGCTGCCAAACGGGGGACTCCTAGCCGCGGGTAATCGAGCCTGCAACGTCAACAACGATGGTAATCGTTGCTTGCCTGCACTTGATCCTGATCTGGGCCCCATCTACTCCTGCGTCTGTGCGGCGGG
The DNA here is from genome assembly GCF_000524195.1 of Echinococcus granulosus. NCBI lineage: Eukaryota > Metazoa > Platyhelminthes > Cestoda > Cyclophyllidea > Taeniidae > Echinococcus > Echinococcus granulosus. The sequence goes on along the minus strand of NW_020170384.1, from coordinate 1,852,164 downwards.
CCGATGGACTGGGGATATCAGTCTGGGCTACGACAACTGTCTGAAGAAGGTGACCAAGTGTGATCAGATCATCTGCATTAAGGGAGAATGTGTTGATAGCCGTGATGGCAAGGAGGTTAGCCTACGATGACAAAATACTAATAAAATCATTTCAGTTTGGTATGGATAGAAATGTGACTGGCATATTTTAGCCGTTTTGTTAGTTTTAATAAAACATTTGTCTGATTGATACCAAATTTCGTAAGTGAATAATTGTGATTCTCCCAACTTGAATACTTTTCTGATTTCTTTGATTACTCTTCTTGCATGGTTTACATTTAAGTGTCGGTCATTTTGAGCTCTTATTACTATTGTATTAAACTAGTCCTGGGTTTGGGGCTCTCGTACTCCGTAATATTACCACACAAAAATGTTTCACTTGATTTTGCAAAGTTTGGAATTTTAAAATGGATCCCGGTTAATTCAAAATTTTGACCATTATCACGTTTGCAAAGGAGAATGGGGGCTATCTTGAGTCTTGTGAGCCTTAGTGTCCAACTTATAAGGACTTTAAGGCAGAGAAACGAACGGCTTTCTATCTTACAGTGAACGGAAAAGGTGTTTAAATACTAATGTAGATTTTGCCGTTGCAAGATCCCCCGCTCTACATCCGTTTGAAAACCTGAAGGAAACTCTACTGATTTATGTGCAGCCTATGAATTTCGAGGCAGTTGAACCAGCTAAGTTCCATGTACTCGTGAGAAGGGGAGGGACTCGGGAGTTCAGATACTATCTACTTCAAATGTTAGACCCAAGCAATTCGTTACACTTTTGGTTCCCATTGCAGACTCAACTCTGAGATCGACTTGTGTCTGTGAAAAATTCTCAAGATTTGCTGCAAATCCTAATTATCAATAACTTTAAATGCTCTGTGAATGGCATCAGGACATAAAGGTCACTGGAACAGTTGAACTGGTGATTTTACACATCTACTCGAAAAGGCTGGAATGCGAACGGAAGTGGGAGTTAAAAAGTGGAACCAATCTTGACAAAGAGGCAGCAGATCTAAATGTAACAAAACGAAGTAATTTGTTTTGAAGCGTTCCTACTTATTCAGTCGGTTTCGACATGTCATAAATACAATGGACTAGGGAATATGCTCTGTCACAAAAGGATGCTGAACAAGAAACTCGAATTTCTGACTCCAATTTCACTTGTGTTTACTACTGACTTCGCTTATCCATCCGGCCACACTGCGCAGAACTGCCCAATTAACAGGCAGCATTGATTTTCCCGTTTCTTTAACATTACTAAATGCCTCAAATCTGTTGTAGATATTAGACTCTGCCGCTTCTATGAGAGACAGTACGGTACAGTCTTTGAAAATTTGGGGCTCTCACGAACTTTTTACTGACTTCTACCTTAAAACTAGCTATTGTCAGTATTCGAGTGTTGATCATAGTCACTCGATCACTGATTTGAAGTGTACAGAACTTTTGAAAATTTCTATCTCCCCATTTTCTGCTGCTATTAAACTCAAACTTTTTAGTTTATTAAAGGCACCTGGTGGGGCTAATGTATGGTTCTTAGTTATTTATGAAAAGAAGATTTTATTCGGTAGAGTTTCTACAAACCCCTTGAAAAAGTAATGGATTTACTAGTGAAGGGAGGTATAATTACAGCTGCCCAATCATCACTTTCGACAACGGTTATTGTCACTCTGCCTAAAAATGTCAAAAAGGCTAGTCGGTTTTGCTGTTTATAGCACAATCCTCAACAAGTTCCTGCCATGACGAAGTTGTCGGAGTTGAGCTAAAAGGTACTCTGTGACAACCACACGATTTGCTTTTTTCCTCTTAGCTTGGCTTAAAAAGTGCTTAGCTACAAATCCCACTTGCTGTTGCTTTGAGAGCTCAAATTACGATTACCACTCCATTTAGACTCTTTTACTGGAATTTTTTCTCTTTTGACTCAAATGATTTACCCGCCACCTTTCAGAATGTGGTGAAATTTTTCACTACCAATTTGGAAGAAGTTGCCATTGATCAAGATACTTTTGGTGTTCATGCCTCTACCATGCAACCTAATGATTCGCGACTCTGTGCATTGCTTTTGACTCAACACATCAAAGCACATTAATAGCGCCTCGAAGATTTTGTGTTCTGAGTTTTTTATAGATGAAAACGGCTAGAAGTCAGATCTTGGTCGCCTTTCCTCACTCTTTAAAATTCTCTTTCCAAAAACTTTCATTGCATTTTGCACTCGATGAACTCTCTTCGATACTATCCTCGTTGCATCCTCTACTGTGCTGAGCTAACAAATCAGTTTTTCGATCTACATATTCACATCTTCACAGCGTGAAGTTACAGTTCCTTTGAATCTTCTTGCTTCCAAAACTGCTCTGGTTTCTCTTTCTCCGGAGTTACTAGCATTCTTGATCATAGATGGTGTTGTGGCCTTTCAAGACGTCTTAGCTCAGTTAAAGGAAACTACGTTCAAATGAGTAAGGAGCCAATACCTCTGTATTAGGCGGTTAATAGGCGCAACTTGTGCTTGTTCGATGAACATTTCACCACTGTCATTGCCTATAAATTTCTGAACGTCGGTAGGAGAATCCTCTACTGCAATGGCTCAACAGTAAGTTATTGCAATTTTACAGTGTCTAACACTGCAGTGCCAAGTTAATTCCCTATACTGGCTCTTTATCTCTACGTGCGGCTTCCAAGGTGACTACCTCTGATTGACTTTTTATAATCATTACTGATTCAATGAGATAAAATTCTTATGCATGTGAATGTTTTGCCACTATTGAATTCGTTACAGGAACGCTTGATATGAGACGCACAAAGAAGGTTTCCAGATTATTATAAAAGCAGTGATGAACCTTCGGTTATTCCTACTGAAGTTTTGCCTAGAAGATCGAATTTGTTGTCCATTCTGCATTAGGATGCTCAGTCTTGAAGGACTAACATTTTGACAGTTTAAGTTCTCGCGGAGATGAATTCCCTAACTCGTTTTAATTCCTAGCAGCTTTATCCTAACGGTGATGTCTACGAGGTCTGCAGAAATTATGTCTAGTGTTTGCACAAGATTGATTTGAGACTGTCGCATTGGAAGCCTTGGCCAAAGACGTTTGAGACTTGGCAATACATACATTCTGACTAACACCGACCATTCCTGAAAAAAAATACCAATTCGTAGATTTTTCCTGATTCCTCACCCTTGCCAGAGTATTGCTTCGCTACTTCAAAAACACTCTCAGAGCATTCAAGGAAACTTTTAGCCAAAGTAAGAACGTGGCTGTATTTCATCAGCTATCAACATCTCACAGAGTCTGGATTTCTGCAATCCAACGACGGAGATGAAAATTTCATCCATATTCCTAAGAGCACCATCATAACTGTTAATCTGTGTAACATTTTGAAACCGAAATTTAGTGTGAACAACTTTTCGAATCAGTTCTTGGGACAAGAATACTTGGCCTATACTAAGTGGGAGCCTTATACTTCAAAAGGAATGACCTCAGACTACCGAAGGAGATTAGTCTCAGCAGTGAAAGTATTTGCATGTGTCAGCTTCTAGATTTCAGCAATTGTTCCATCCGCCGAAGGCATTGACCAAATTGTGCATAATCTACCCACTGCACTTGAAAACCCACTCTCACCCATTCTACCAAACCCATGAATCTATAACTGTCCTTCGGCCGTCGAATCAACTTCCAAAATCTTCGACAAGCTTTTTTTCACTTTATTTTCTCATTTTCATGCTTCAGACTTCTTAGCTGTCGGTTACTGCTACCTCATTATCCAAACCTCTTCATTTCTCTTCGAATGAAGGCGGTGTGTGTGTGCAAGGAGGGCTACGATTCACCAATGTGCGCGACGTGGACGGGTGTGTGGAGCACATGGACGCCCTGGGGCCGCTGTCTGCCAGCCTGCGGTGTGGAGCGCTGGGCCATTCGCACCCGACGCTGCCTTGTAGCAGAGCGCTTTGGCGCGAATTCCGAGCACATTGATTGCCGCGGGCCCAGCGCCGAATTTACCCTCTGTGATCCCCACTCCTGTGCTCGTAGGTCATCTGTGATTGAGCGGCTGGTACTTGGGGGGATACCATGAATTGGTGCATTAGACTATCTAGCCTCATCTTCGGTCCAATGATTTTATAGACGTACCAGCTCTTAAAAAACCGATTTCACATCGTGAACTACCCTCATTAACTTGGTTCACATGAGTTTGTACCTATGACTCGTGATGAGCACCTATTCTCAGCTTGCTTATACACTGTCAAGACTTGGCGACCTTGGTACACTCACAAAGATAGCTGCTTCACCAGAAATCTTCGCGATTTTAAAGCTTTACAATGTACTGTTTCAGCATTCAACCACCAAACATATTTAATCGCCCTGACCTTACAAATATAACCGCAGATTGGTCTTTACTCTCAATACAAAAATCAGTTTGCCCTCTAAGTGGTTACAAAAGTTAACGCCAAGATTTGAGTTCTATTTTAATTACCCAACGACCAACGGTCCTAAAAAGAGCTATGAATATTCCATCTTTCTTCAGCTGAGGAAGGTGTAACCCTAATCCAGTACTTTGAAATTCGGGAACACGCTCTCCAGGCAGTGTTTGTGCTTGCAGCCGTGACTGCCGCGCTCCTGGCGCTCTGCTGGAGGTGCTCTTTTCACACCAAATTGGCCCTCCGAATGAGGCGGATGTTCCGAAAGCCCCATGCGCCATAAAAACTCCGATTTCACAATCGACTGAATTAACAGTTCACCGTTTCCGTCCCAATCGTTTCTTCTTCCTCCCTGACCTCATCTGGATGTTATAAAAGCCTCACGAGCTATAACAATTTCAAGCTTTTCTCCGTTCACACAAAGAACATATCTCACTCTTTTATTGGAGCAATTTTTAGTACAGATGTTGAAATGCTGCAGTTGGTTTGACATCTTTTACAAAAAGACAAATGTACGAATTCGAAACTTCCTATCTAGCTATGGATATGATGAATGAACCAGCTTAAAGGCGAAAGCAACAAGATCACAGATTTAATGTAGTAAGAAGAAAATATTCTCCCTTGTTCTTAATGAAGATTGATAGAAATCAGTAAACACATAGATGCCGCTGATGCTAAAAAGTTGCTAACATCATTTGATGATTCAGAAAACAACAAACACTAGACGGGGAGCAACGGCATCTACGCCAAAAAAGTGAAGATTTCTCATAAGCAAGCGACAAACTAACCACTTCAAGGTACAACATGTATTAAGAGATAACAAAGAATATTCATTCGTGCTTCTTCGCAAGGAATGGCAACAGGGACACTTGATGAACACAAAACCTTATACAACTCAGTGAGCGTGAGTTAAAAAGAATACACTTCACTAAGTGGTGAGTCATTGTGTACTAAAATATACTGTTCTAAAGTTTCAAAAAAATAGTTTTAAACATTGTCGGGAGTTAAATATCTCTCCGAGACTAAAGTAAAATATCGCAATGGCAGCCTACAAGAAGAAGCGAATGCTTACGAATAATAACAGGTATGACCGTGATTTGGAAAGATGTCAAATGACGAGTAAAACACTAGATGTACCAAAGCTTACCAAGTATCTATCGAAAAAGTATAAAATACTTTTCAAATGTTAAGAAAATGTCAATCAAAGTCCGAAATACACACAACGTTTATCTACAATGCAGTCACAGAGAAAGACGGCGTGCCAATCAGGTGTAAATGACACCTAGTAGGCTCTGACGCCAGGAAACTTCCTCAAAAATTGTTGGGACCATCCCCAATCGGGACTCCTTTGAACCAGCAAGAATGTCTCTCGTCGGTGTCGGCGGAAGAGACACACCTCGTTCCTCCAGTTCTCTAACCAGATGGTCACCCAGAAAACGTCGACTAACGCTTGAAGACAGAAGCGTCGCCAGATTGAGAGGATCCTCCTTATCTTCGGTGATCTCCTAAAAAACCATTATTAGGTAATTCCAGAGCACTATTGCTTCGGAAATTTGACTCAATAACTGATCGGGGTTAGCGATCAAAACCATAGAATACGAGGAGTGATTTAGGTAATCACATTCACAGTCGACTAAATTAACAACTCACCGTTTCAATTTTAATTGTTTCTACTTCATCTGGACTATTCTCCGTGATCCTTTGCCACTGCGTGGAAAGACTTGATTCCAACAACTGCTTTGGTTTGAGTGCAGCGGAGGACACAGCCAGGTGAAGCGCACCGCTGTCCTCTGTCAGAATATCCGAGAAATCGATCTCCCTCTCACCCCAGGTCTCCAGCTCTTGCTCCCTCTCTTGTAAACGCTCCGAGAGGTTAGAAAGAAACCTATCGAAACGACTATCCCCTTCTTCAACGGACTTTTGTATCTTATTGCTGCCATCTGTCTGCAAGGTAGCTGTGGTCGTCTTTACATGATCAGGAGACCGTTGTAATTTAAGCTGCTGTTCCTGCGATTTTTGAACTTGGTTTTGTGACTGTGACTGTTGTAGCTGAGATGTGGTTAATTTATTCTTTTGGTCAGCCGGCAAAAGCATCGACCGTTTTGCCATTTCACCGGACAGGATACTTACTGGGAGCACCTCCTCCAACTCTGTGTCTGAAGTCGCCTCTTTGAGTAATGGTTCCAGAAGGGTGCTCACGAAAGGGTTTAAATGCTGTTTAACAGATGACGACGATCTATTCTCACCGTAAGATAGAGTGACCAGTGATTGGGAGTGTTGAGACTCACTTCGGCGCTAAAGTGAAACAAGAGAAAACATCCCAAAACAAAAAGTAATGTATTATAGATTCGTGGTGTATGATAAAGTACCCTGGCTCGCTTGGACCTCTTTTCTTGGCTTCGATTTGAACGACGACGACTTCCTCGCTCATCGACATATTTTCGATTAAAAGATCTCCTTTCCGCTACCATTACCTCTTCCTCCTCCCCTTCCAATGATCGCCTCCGATGATCCCTCCGGTATCGTTCCTTTTCTTGACGTTCCCCCTCCTCCTCCGCAGCCACTATCTCATTCTTAACTCTCCCCTCCGGCTTGTAATCACTGCCACGGCGTAACGAATACTCACCAGCTTCATCGGTGTCAACACTGTCTACTGCCACTCCCTCCGCCACCACCACCTCGCATGCCAGACGGCGACGCTTACGCTCCGAGTGATGTTTCTCTTCGCGCACCCGCCCAGACCTGCCAAAACTAGCCATCTCACGGTCCCTGCGCCGGACATATTTGTGACTGAGGTGGTGACTATGGCGGTGCCGACTGTGGCGAGCAGAAGGTGAACGCTCGGAGGAGGATGGGGTTGGAGACTCACGGGGAGACACTGGAGACATATCCTCATCAAAGCGCCTTTTTTCTGGGCTAAAATGCAAACAGATATTAAAGGAAGGCAGCCCCGAATGTGCGTTTGAAGTGAAGAGTTACATTGAGTTAGACCACAAAATCGAGCAGAAAAGTAAGCTCACGTTTGTCTTCGAGACCCATCAGGACGACGACTCACTTTGGTTTGCAATCGTGGAGAGGAACGCCCATTAGATTCTGACATTCTGATGCGGGGTATAAAAAAGACAACTTCAGCATCCGATCTGAGATGTACGCTTGCATGTGAAAAAAGTGCATATAATTAAATTGAATAAGCATTAAATGAAAAGGATCGAGCATTAGTGTCCATAAAGAGCTAAGATTACAAAAGGACCAAAGCATTTAACCCCCGGAATACCTTCAAATTATTTGGAGAATATAAAGTGCAGGTCTACATAAGTTACATGACTACCAGTGACAAGGATCAGTGAAATTCACAGCCATGGAATAAACACGTAAAAATAGAATAAGTTGGCATAAATGATCATGATGCGGGAAGAAATATCTTTTTACGGTGGAAATTGTTTTATTACGGATTGTGCGCCGAAATGGAGGACAATAAGATCCATTTGGTACGACTAGGAGCCCTCAAATAAGTAATATACAAATCAAGCTCCACTTTTCGAGGTAAAAATTTATATGACAAACTACCTTAGTAACCCACACAACTTATTTTGACAAATGTTGGTCGGAAGTGGGTGCAAGGAATTAACAAGCTCATGTTTGGCTTTTGCCAACGACGAATCCGGAAAATGTTACATTGCAACCAACATATCAATAAGAGAATCATGAGTACGAAACCAGTACGACGCGTATGCGCTTTGCTCTCATACAACTCGATGATCAATGTTGATGACAGTTTGGAATTAGTAAAACACTGGCCTAAAGACCCGCACTAAAATTGCACGAAACAACAATCGTGCTCAGAGTTAAAGCACTATAACTCACTTATATCTACTCAGTATATAAAATAACAAAAGCATGTACACATTAGGCATGATTTACGCCGCGGGGTTCACATCCATTAAGCCAGGGATGAAAATCATGGGATACAAGTACAATAATGCGACCACTATAGCATGCAATCTTTGTGAAAAGCGCTCAGCAGGTACCAGATGAATTCTAATGTATGAAAATAATAGAACACAACAAGCATTGGTGATGGCCCGCCGCCCAACCAGCTTTGAAATGGCATTGTGAAATTGAAGGTTAAAACAATTTAAGCCATCTAAGAAATGTTCATTTAGCTTATAGTTCATGTCTAACACATTGAACAGGGAGACTTGATTTAATGTTTTGTTACCAGATGGTAAATCAATTTATGTAATCCTTCATATGGGTCTGCGTAATCTATTTGTATGCTCTATTGCGTAGTTTGGTTGAGTATTAAAAATCTGTAAATCCCACATTAGTAAAAATGCTTGCATTTGAGATTGTAATAAAACTTCTGCTTATAAAAGGTGCAACACTTCAGAACTTCTGAGAAGGCGGAAATAGACACAATGCTAGGGCAGAATATATTGTAATACATATATTGTTTGCGTGTTTCCTTTCAGAGAGGGGGCGGGCACATGAATCGAACAAGGTACAATGGTGTAGTCAAAAGTGGCTCTTTAAACAAACCGACCGCTAAACAAATAAAACCAATTCATTTTGTACTTACTGAAGGCATTAGGGCTACCTACATGCCTTGGAGGCCAGCATAGCCAGAAAATGTACAATGGCAAAGACAACGCAATCCTTTACCAGAACTGACCATTAAACAAACGTCTAACGTATTCTAAAAGAATGAACAATACTTGTCGCTTTGAACCTTATAAATTTGTAACGTATATTCGTATTTTCTAGAACGTCACTTATTTTGCAATACTTTGGCTCACTTAATTTGCCCGCAAGTGTGTCTCATTCTTTAATATTTTTGATCTTATGTCGAGTAGTCTTTGAGTTATACGTCAAGCACACACCCTCTCTGATCGCTTAAAATGCGTATCTCTGCCATCTCCTGTGAACTACTAAACTGTGGTCTAAAATTGACTGCTTAGCGCAAACTTAATGAATGGGGTGGATCGCAGGTGCATTTATGAATTGCCACATATACAACCCACCCAAGTGAACGACTATCCCATACTTCCATAACATTTACTGATCTCTCACTAACGAGCAAAATCAAACGCAGGCATTCACAAAATTTATTAAGAATAGTACTTTGGTTAAATTTGCGGGACACTTCATTCTCGTGTTCGAAGTTGGGTTGGGGAATAGAGAATAGGGTAGGTAGAGGAAGTGGGAAAGTATGGTCTTGGAGCAAACAAGGGGGCGAGAAAACAAAATGCAACAAATTTGGCTGGGACTTCAATACCGTCTTAAACTTTTTTTTCTGAGTCACAATAGTCCTTTGTTAATCAGGAAGAAACAAAAAAGGAGGCTCACACAAAAAACGCACGAGATAAACAACTTTGACCGATCTCCAAAAGTCTAGTAATTTATCCGAAAACAAAAATGCTATTGAAAATTAGTTAGTAGAAATTATAAAAGCTGTCACCCACTCCGTATCAGGGGCACCATGTTGCTTTTCGGTATAGTTGCGGACATTTGCGCCGTTGTAAACGAAGAAAAAAATAGAAGAGAGTATATATATGCATGTAAACCTCTACGAGATTACGTAAAAAAGCAACAATTTTGTTGACTAATTAGCTTTACAAACTCCATTAGTCGTCTCCCTGTGTAACCGGCTGTGTTTGAATGGACGGATGATCTCCCAGTCCAATACAAACAGGAGGAGGAGAAGGAGGTATCAATAGAACGTTTTCAGTTTTTGGCTTCGAGCTTCGTTGAAGAAAAAATAAGATCAAGGAAACTAAAATGCAGGTTGCTTAGGAAGCGGTTGCGACGGCTGCGTTGGACAAGAAGTACCCGTGGAAGTCACGCCCTCAATAGGGCCATAGTCACCACCACCACCTCCACTAATGTCAGAAGCAACGACGCCGTTCGATTTTCCAGGGGTTTGGTTTATGTAGCCAGCGCCCGATTCTTCATAGGGCCTACGCAGTGGTGCATGGAGCGCACCTGCATGTTGATTGAGCTGCTCTATTGTGATTGTATTCTCAATCACTGCGGCCGCATAATTGGCGTTCATTTGGTCACCGGAGATGGAAACCACCCGGCTTTGCAGGCCGGAGACAAAGACACACTTTGGAGAGACTTGAATAAGCGTGTTAGTCTGTGTCTGAAGGTCCAATAACAGGCGGCCATGAGGTCCGGAGATTCGACCAATCAGACTCTCTGGAACCTAAAAGTAGAAATGCTCAAAATGAGAAAATTTACGTTTGGTAGCTCTTTGGGAGCCCGTTATGCCTAGGTGGGCCAGAAATAGTCGGATTTTGTTGACAATCAGCAAATAATGCAACAGTTGCAAAGTCTTTCAAACTGAATGCCTTTAAGCACTCTTGGGCCTGAATCAACGCACTTGCACAAGATCAAATAAAAATTAATTTTATTGAAATGAAGAGCATTAACAAAATAAGCTCGCGAAGGGGGTGTTTTGGCGATCCTAGTCCCAAAAGTCTTATTGAAAGTCAATTAATAATGGATGAATGGTTCCTGCCATGCTGAGTCAGTCGTCCGCAAAAAAAGGTGAAGGCAGTGCATTTTCAAAAAGATACGACTGTTAAAGAGCGCATGTGTTCAGAGATGAATAATGCGGCCAAAGCGTCCACAATGTCAATTTGCTACAAAGAAGCCTACAGTAAATTCTACCACAAATCACAACTACAGGGTTAAATTGTAATGCTTGATCAACTCTGAATATAATTGGGCGGGCACTTAAGGATCTGCAAATTGTACTTTTTTTCAACGGCATGGCCTCCAGGCCGTGAAAACGGTCTCAGCTCTTCCGTACCATCAGTACCATCTTTTCTGCTATACCGCTATGACTTCTTGCGACTTCAGAAAGACTCCAGACGCTACACAGTGATTTGTTTTAAACTTTCATTGTTCTGCATTTAATCATTGACTGAAATTTCAGCTTCATCATGAAGTGATAAAAGTATGCAAATGGTCAGCTCTAGCAGAGTGCGCAAATGATCGGAAGATTTGGCTTAATCCTACACTTCATGAAAAGTAATCGAGCTAAGTTAAGGGCTAGATGCGGTTTCCTTAACATTTACCAAGATTTCCTTTGTGTAGAGCAGTCCACTCGTCCCGCCAACCGAGGACCGAAGTAGCTGAGCACCGGCAGTAGGGGTAACAATGGCGTTAGAGTTAGCCATGGCCGTAGCACTGGCGTAAAGTCCCATTAGAGCGGCGGCCGAAGCAGTCAAGTAGGTGGGGGGCTGCTGTCCCGCCTCACTTTTGCTTTCCTCCCACAGCCCAGTCGGTGGAACCACTGCTGCAGCAACCTCTGTCTCAGTTCTGCTGCCGCCTCCCCCGCTGCGCTGTCCGGTGTCGAAAATGCTCAGCGCTTCAGCGCTCGATGCGGCTGCAGCGGCAGACGTAGAAGCGGAGGTGGTCCGCGAGTTTGCCGAAGCAACCGCAGCGAGAGCCGCTGCAGCATGAAGCGCAGGAGCGTCGGGAGTGGCGGAGGAGGGAGGCGAAGGACTTGCAAAGGCAGTAGTCTGTAGTGGCACAAAGGGACAGAGCTGTGCTGTGGCCGCTGTGGCCACCGGGGGATAGGCGGACGCACTGACAAACGCCCCTGCTCCGCGTCCTCCGAGGTACTGCGAGGTCATCCGCGCTTGTGGTCCTGCTGCCGCAGCTACTGCTGCTGCAGTTGAGGGCATGATCGAATCAAACATTGCTGCAGCTAAGGGGCAAACAACCTTTTCGACATCTTTGGTAGATAATTAATGCCTATTGCTAATGGGAACTGATCTGAATGTAGAATGAGCGTTTGAGACAAACCGGAACTTTTACTTTGGCATCTATGAAACGACATGCTGTCGTGACAATACTGCACGCAATAGGAAGCGTGTCACATTGCTGCTCGTAAGAATCAAAGCACGTGTCGTGGGCCAGTCCGATCCAGTCATCCTTAATCAAGACGACAAGCAACTGTGGTGGTACTCTCATGCATGAAACAGCGTAAAGTAAGGAACGAAGATTCTTGTTAAAGAAAGCGTAAAATCCGTAGATACCGACTTTTTAACAAATTTCATGTCCAGTTTTGCTGCGGTGAATCGCTCAACCACTCAAGCGGGCAAGCCATGCTTATAAACTACAACCGAGATCAACATAATTAGTCAAATCACCTGGTAAAAAGGTAGGATTTGAACAAAAAGATCCCAATGAATTTGCTGCAGCCGTTGCCAATGGCGACGCGGATGAGGCTTGATGCTGTTGTTGTTGATGATGTGGCTGATGGGGATAAGCATGAACCTGCGGATGATTGGCTGTAATGACTGCACCCGTAGCAGAGGCCAGCCCACTACCGCCACTACCTCCACTTCCACCACTCATGTGGAGGACGGCGTTCAACGCGGCGTTATGTTGCTGTTGTTGTTGCTGCTGATGTTGTTGCAGAGCGCTTATATAATCACCGCTGTTGACGAGTTGGAGAAGGAGAGCGGCATCCATGGGGTTAAGGGGAGTTGTGAGGGGACCCACAAGGTAGGGGTTAGCGGCAGCAGTAGCAGCGGTAGCTAGCGATGAAGCATCAGGTCGAAGGAGGAGGTTGCCCGTGTTCGCAGAGATGAATGGGAAGGCGTAGGGCGAACCCGTGGGATAGACGCTGGAGACTGGACCCCGGACGTCTGCGTAGGATAGATTGGGGCAAGAAGAGGACTGGGGATCGGAGGCAATCACAGCGAGGATGAGATCCATTGCGGCGCGCATTTGATGCAGCTCACCTACGGGGAAGGAAATACACCTGAAACGTTGGTTTTGACAAAAGCCGTGCTACAGAAAACCAGGATTGAATATGGTTTAAAGCTGGTTTGCCATTACAATTAAGTGGTCTTGACCTTTGACTTCATTAGTTATCACAACTTCTTCAAAAGGATATTAATTTTTACTAGCACCTTTGACACCTCGTGAACTTCAGTCTCCATGGTTTATATTTCCGTCTTGACGACATGGCTCCACATACATGTCGACTGGAAATACTTTGAACATCCCTTTCGGCTATACTCTCTGAGTTAGGTTTTAAAAGTCTTTCAATTGGAAGACATTTGTCTAAATAATCAGACGAAATACTGAGATATCTCCAACTTATTGGAACAGCGTTTTGACCATCGGTTCTATGAAGATCTTGTTTGTCAGTTTTATTCCATAATAAGGTATTTATAAAGGCGGTAATTTGAAATCCACAAGAGTAGGGGCTAATTCGATTACGAAATATGGAACCACGAGTTATCATCATCCCAGGTGTGGGAATTATGCCAAAAACTCTTTAAGACAATTACTCCCTGCAAACTTCTGCCTGTTACCAATACGCCCTCTCACGCAGCCCCATCAGATAATCAGTAAATCACACTTTGATAAGTGACCAGAAGAATTACGATTTCTGCGACTTATGGCGGTCAGCGACGGTGAGAAGCAGCAAAAATTACCCCGCCTCCCGAACGACCCGGCAAATTGAGGTAGACTGTTGGAGAATTTTAGCACACCAATGCAGTAGAGGACTTTGCCGGCTATTAATCATTTATCGTTTTGACTACCAAGCGGAACTCTTTGTGTCGAAAAAATTGAGAAATGACTCTATTTTAATACACACAGGCAATTGAAATTTCTTCATTCACTTTCAGAAGTAATAAAAAAGGTACTACGATTACTGAAAAGTCTTGTAAAGAGCACTGTCAATTGACCTCAGAGGCAAAGACGAGCACTTCGTCTTAACTGAAACAAATTACTCTTGATGGCTAGTTAAAGTTGATTGCTAATTGAAAGATGGAATTGTTTGTCGTGACAAGATGACTATAAATGGGTTTGTAACCTCTTTCCGGAATCTGTTGGCTTAATTTAATTCACTAAACAATAACGCCTGAACGACCCATCTTAGCTCGATTATTTTTTTTCTCCTATAAAGTATCCAATTATTAACCGATGTGCATCTATAAGGCAAAAAGAGCTCTTTAGCAAATTAGTAACCAACATAAAGGTCAAGTAAGATATGAACGCAACCGCAATGAGAATTAGTGGCTACAATGTGTTTGCCACCTCCGTCACATATATGTGACGCCCAAACTAATTAAAAAAGGCAAAAAAATAGAAAGGAGGCTCACAGCAAAAGCAGTTAATGCTCTATTAGTACAGTGAAATATCTGCTTGGCTGTATTGGTCTATTGCCCACCGGGATCTTGGCATCGAATGGACTAAAATAGTAACTTTAACAGTAATGTATGCACGCTCTTCTTCATGTTAATGTTCTAGCAGATGAAATTTGAACTACTTAAAAATATCGCAATAAAAAAATTGGCAAGAAAATGCCATTGTCTTAGTATTTACTTGTCAGGGAGGAAAGTAATGGCGACTTTCCAATTCAGCTCGGATACTTGCCTTGGATCCAGACAGCCCAACGGCGCATTTAGGATGGGATTAAGTCCCTGCTTGCACAGCGATTCTTGGAGGCGAATCAAGCAGTATGTCAATTCCAAAGAGTATTTTTATTTTAGAGAAACATAAAGAAATCTTGGGCATCTTTTTAGTGATTTAAAACGCACTTCAGAGTATACCTTACGGATAAACTGCCGCGGCCCTGTTCCCAAGTCATGGAGCTTGGTTATAACCGGAAAAACCCATCCATGCGATTGACGTGAAATCTGACTGATCGAGCCAAAAAAGGGGGCAGAAGAAGGAAACAACGTACCTGCAACAATTACGCATCTTTCAGGCAGGGAGAATTCGCGAGACTTTTGGGAGATCTGAACGTAGGCCTCTGATCGCTCTTTGATCTCCTGGATGTACGTACCATTCTTCCCGATTATCATGCCAGCAGTGCTATTAGGCACTAGAATCTTTACCTAACAAAGGCAAAGGAATGATATACATCCAAAACACGTGTCCCCGAGTAACGCTGTTGCGCCAGGCCAGTAAGTACTGTCAGCTGACAGTTAACATTTTGCAAGTGGGCCTTAACGGATTTCCTAAACCTTGAAACCATAACACCACAGTGAGATTATTCATCAGCTAACATTCATCTTTCGTAATGAATTTCCCCTGTTTTAGCCCCCATTAATAGCCACATCGGCTGATTTCTCTGTTATCCTCTAATTCAACTTGTTAAAGCATCGTAACTTTTCATAAGCTGCATAGGGCTTTATTAGGCAAAAGAAAAGATAAAAGTGTACTTAGATAAGGTGACAAGAGTGGCGGGAGTGAATGCCGGGGTGATTTAACAGAATGAAGACTGGTAAATTAGGGAACGCCACCACAGGTGGCGTGAGAATTCAACTGTCATTTGGAGCATGGAATGCGATGTGCTTGCAGGCAATTTTAAAATTTGACAGTAGTCACACGCGCCAACTTATTTCCTTGTCTTTTTCTGAGTAATTTGGTCAGAAAACTGCTAACACGAGGCTTACCCCTGGCGCCCACTGCTGGTATAGGAAGAAGCCTAGATAACAAAACGTCAGCATCTCACCATTCGCATGCTGTACAACGGATTGTTGCAGGTTTGGTACTATCCAAAGAACACTTTTTGGCATTTTTGTACTGATGAATGCGAAGGACTATCCAAGAGATTAATCACTTAAATGTACCCAAGTTGGCAGATGAGTGAGAGCCATTACACTGCACGTACAAAAGGAAAGCTAAACGCCAAATCTTTTGAGATTGCTAAATCATTTTTACTTTTCGTCGAATAACAGTATGCTCGAAATATAAAAAGGTAAAATTGCACAGCGTTATACTTATGAAAACTGAAACCATCAGTACATGCAAATAGCTACGGTATCCACACACGAATTAAACCTGCATTCAAAACCCGTTTCAAATAAATACATCATCGGTTGGTATGACTCTGTAATAGTACAAACTTTTGCATTCAAAAGCTGCTCTTTAGTGGAGGAAGAGGTCGTCCAACTGTTTTTAATAAAGGTGTACATAGTTTGGGAAGCAGACAAGAAGTAGGAGAGTGGAGTCGACGTGGCAATTCAAGTCGGTGGACGTACCCCAAGGTGATGTACAGGAATGCAGCAACCGAGAAAAGCCAACATGTAGTTCAAATCCGTCTGCTCATATCCTAACAGTGTTTTTTTTGATTTCAAGCATCACGTTTTTGATGTACCTTTGCTAAACCCTTTTGACGAGTAGAACATGCTCTAATGTCCCGAACGGGTGCCATAGAATCACATGGAACCCGTTCGTGACAAGACATTAGCGCACATCATTTTTAGGGTTTTATTCCAACGGAACAGCGTGACATTTTGGATTTGCAGCAAACGCATAAATACCTCCATTGTTTACTTCAACAGCTAGGCCAAGCTAATCTATATCAACGAGGACAGGCTAGAACTACGTGTCCAACTTCGACAACTCTTCTGCAAACATGACGAATGCTCCCGGATGACATTTCAGCTTACGATGTCTTCCATCATAGCCTCCAATTAATGGGGTCTATAAAAAATTCAAATATTTGCAGTTGTACTGCTTTGGTTCGGTTTCGCAGACATATAAGGCTCCACTATAGTGCCTCCGCTGGGCGGTATGGCCTCCAAGCCAAGCCAGTACTGTGCGTTGGTAATACGTATTTTGCTCTACGAATGCGTCTTTTTTATCTCCAGGGAAGACTCGAAGCGCTACATTAATGGCAGCGAAAAGCGAACCAAATGTCAAATGACAACCACCCTGGTCTCTACTAACGAACGCTAAATCTTAACGTGACGGAAGAAGAGCATCTACCGCTGATGCGAGGATCTATAAAGACTCCCAACAGTAGAGTGAAAATGATGTCGACCTTTGCCAATTACCCCCGTTCCCATTATCTACAGAAAAACTATTAACAATTAGTGCGATACCATCAAAGATGTCACAGAATCAAATCTGCAATACTTCCCCACCTCTCTATTAGCTGGATAGAATCCATATGGATACGTCTGGGCAGTACTGACGAGAAAAGCTATTCTCAAGGAATTATACTCGACCCTATCCTTTATTAAATAACCGCTTTTAGCCCAATGTTCTTGACTAGCGATGAACATACGTGATGGTTTGCATATTTGCCCATCCCTCAATACAGTTCCCAAGCAAAACGAAACTTTAGATCCAGTGAAATTGTCACAAGGGATCAGTGACGTTGGATCCAAGCATCGTCTCAGTCACGCACAAAATAGACGACTAGTGCCATTGGTTAATGGGTGCTTTCCTTACAGCACCTATGACCCCTTGATAGCGGACGCGGAGGGTTGACCAACGAGGCTGCCAAGGACGACGCCCGAAAGGGAAGAGTTCTATGCAATACTTCGACGACTTGTTTCTCTTCGTTTTGTTTGCACGGACAATTAAGGTTCCCTCCTTATGCCTCCACTAGGCGGAATGCTAGTAGCTCCCCAGCCCTACTGTACGTCAGTAATAAATATTCCGCCTCTCGTTTTCAAGAAGGGCTCGGGAGGCTGCGCAACTTCCTATCTTCATGTAAATATCGTCTTCAAATAGGTAAATAAAAACTACCTCAAATAAATTGTAACTCAACTCAAGAGAGATTTAGCCCCCAAAGGCCCCGACGGGGATAAATTAGAACATTTTGCTTCTAAACAGATTAGAACTCAACTTTTAGCCTAAAGTATTGTTAAAAAACATAGCATTGGCTCTCCTGCAAATCTCTAGGCTCCTCAGTGCTTGTACCTTGGTCCACACAAGGAGAGAAGGATTAAAAGTAGACGTCAGCACAAAAAGCTTAAGATTTCACTCAATTTACCTTCATTTGTTAAATTAACGTCAAATAGAAGCAATGGACCCTTTTTAGGCAGAATTTACCTTTAAAAATATGCTTGACTACGTCTTAGAGACTTTAAGATAAAGCTAAAGTAATGCACTGAATGGCTCTCCAAATGGATCAGGTTTTATTCGGGCAAACTATCCACCCAGTGCAGAAAACACATTCCTAAGTAAAAACAAAGAGGCAAAAGTAGCAGGAAGTTCATCATCACCAATGGCAGCTATCCTCTGCGCAGATGAAGTGTCAAAATTTTTTCCCCAAGAAACTCTTAGCAACAGTTTGAAGTTAACCTTGTTAACTTTACTGGATGCCAAAGAATTGTCAAAAATCCATCTACCATCATGTGGACATGGCAATTTTTAGTGGTTTATCTTTCCAGCAATTTTGTATGCTAATAATGGCCCATTTTCTTATCCAGTCACTAAAGACGGCATCAAACGCTGCAGGATAGTCATCTAACCTGCTTATGTCTTTCCAGAACCACCCGACTATCAGTGGATTGAATGGTAGTATCAGGTTTCTCGTAGATCCTTTCCATCACGAAGGTGTGAGTGGAGGTCACCGCTTCTAGGGTTCCAACAATCAAGCACACACGCTCCAAAGTGCCTAGAGGGAGATCAGGAGAGAAAAAAAACTAAGGATTAGACAGTTGCAGCTGAGGTTAAGAAGGCAATAGCATAGAGGCGACATCGTAGATGCTTAATGATATATGGCCGTGAAAAATGCTTAAGATATGATAAGAAGAACGTGAAGGAGTCAGCAAGACACAGATAACGCGACAGACAGGGAGGAATGGACAAGCAAGGAGAGACAGTAGCGAACTCACTGAGACAGGTATAGGAGGGTAATGATCGGTCTGTAATTCTTAAGCACATTCCCCACAAAGGGGGTAGGTAAATAATTCACATAACATCTGCCTGATAAGCCTTCAGCCCAACAATTATTTATTTGTCAAAGTTTTTGGCAAAAGAAATTAGTTGGACGTTTTATCTTTAGTATACAATTCAGCCCTGAGAGTAGAGGGAATTTATGACTTAACTGCTTCAAAACGATTGAAAAGTAACTAATTTCCTGTAAGATTAAGCCGAAAGAGTAAGGCTTGAACGACGAATGATTTTTTCTACTCTCTAAGTCCATTTCTTCATTTAATTTGGAGTGGTAAAATGAAGGAAATTCATCGTCAGAGTCCTCGGTATCCCGTAGATTTCCTAACAACTACACCTAGCCCTTTAAAACAGTTAGCACTTGGGATTCTCATTTGTGGTTTCATGTCAATTACGGCTGCATTTTATTGTAAATACATCGCAAACGTTATCTGAGGGTTTTTAAAACCAACAGAGCAAATTTTTCCCAAATTAATGGACTGTATTAAGTAAACTCATGTTTCCTCAGTTGTAGTATCCAATCCATCCGCAGGATTCATTCGAAAGCAGGGGCAGAACTAATTACCCTTTGTTAGAGCAGCATCAAATCACAAAAAAACATAAAAGCCATTTTGCAGTTTACGATATAAAACCATGATAGACAATGTTAGCTACTTGGATACATTTATGATTCGGTGAAAACATCGAACAGACAATTTAAGTGGAGCTATTCACATTTCGTGCCTCCATCAAAGTTATTTTTGCTGCTGTACAGCTGCGACGTGGAATCGAGAAGGTTTGTCTATCTTGGACCCTACAGACGGAGACAAAGAATAAGGTGGGTATGAAGCTAGCAAGTTGCCGCGCTAGACTGGAGGGAAAATGAGATGAGGACGTAATGAAGACTGAATGAAGTTTGTGCTATGGTGCAACAGATCTCACCACATTCACAACCAAAGCCACATAGACAGTGATGGGGGGAACAGGCGAAGTCATGTCAAGAGATGGCGTCTTTACCTCGCGTTCGATAAGGACGCGACAGAGACGATAACTGCAATTCAAGAAAATTAAGATTAAGATATTCGTATTTTACATATCTAGCATCGATGTCAAATTATATATTGAGGAAATGGCTCCAAAAGAAAACAACAATGTGACAGATACCCCTACCGGTAGGCTTTGGATCGCGTACCAACTTCAAGAGTCGCTGCTACAGCGTTTTGCCCTCTATCGACAATCATGTCGAAGATGCCAAGCTTGAATTTGATGTCTACCGTAATCTACTTAAATCTTAATTACATCTTCGCGGCCTGTGGTTACATAATCATAAGCAACCTTGAAAGCACATAGGTATATCTTCTCCTACCTTGCCAACACTTATGCGGAAAAATATACTCAGGGCGAGGTGAATCAGCAGCAGTTGATACTAAATACGTAAACAACAAGAGACAAGAAAACTGCCCCTGCTGTAGGGAGATAGCTCAATGCTGGTTATGTGAAGAGGATGGGCAGTATCCGAAATCTAGAACACGAACTCCAGACCTAATGGCCTTGACGAGCCAATCGAAGACCAGGACACATCTCATATTCTCCTCCGGCCAGAAAATTTCACCCAAAATATGGAATAGAAAAATGTATTTCTTAATCTTAAGCAAAAGTAGATCCTTTCAACGACTAAACTAGAAAGCACAGCATATTTCATCCTTACGAATGTGAACGGTTCTTAAGTAAACAACTCTGACATTATTTCCGAGTTTTGCGCATCTTTGGTGGAAGATTTTAATCATCACGGCAATTAATAATCTTTCGCATCTACAATGAAGATACACTAAGATTCGTGAGTTGATCGAGAAAATTCGTTTTTTTTTCAAGCTCCCTTTATCAATTGTTGAATACATGGAATCAACAAAGAATACTTAGTTCGAATTTAGGCATACAGAAGACTTGATTGTCTAAGCTTGCAGAAATAAAGCCCCCTTCAAATATATAAACAGGATGAAACTTAGCCCTCTGATAAGGGACGTTATTTAATTGAGAGCACTGGCGCATTAAAAGTACATTCACTGCAGAAGTCCTCTAAAAAGTGTAGAGTAGCCCTAAGTTTGGTATTTCGTAAAATTACCACGTCGGCATTGCCAACTACCGGCTATTAATCAAAGTTAGCAACATAAGTCGCAAATTATCACATTTTTCTCCCATAAAACTCAAGGTATTAATCAACATAGTACTCGATAGGCATTTGATGGAGAGGATCATAATCTACACTGAAGCGGTGATTTAGTACAACTAGAAAACATAGAGATTGCGGTGTTTTTGGAGGCAAAAGCACAAGAACTTGTTAGACGGGCTCACAATTGGTAGTAGACTGAGACTTAACTCCACCAGGGACGACTGCGCAGTTTGAAATAAACGCAATGAACACTTCCTAGGGTGGCTTCACTCGACACTCCACTTAAAGCCAGTTTCCTAGGAAATTATTACACAAATATTTAGCTAATGAAGCTTTACTGCATTGGAGGACGAGGTGCAAATGTCGTGGGTACATCAGTAAGACAAGTGAACTCAGCAGACAGATCTGGGGTGTATTTCAATTATGACCTGCGACGCGGAATGAAAAACAGACAAGACCATTTTATTTTTGAAGTAAAGCACACATACACTACAGGGTTGTGAGCAAACGCCTCAGCTCAGCCGACATTGCTAGGAAGGAGATATAGCTAACATAGCTCATAAGAGAAAAGTACGACCAAAGAGATTGGGTTGCGTTTGGAAGAGACGCAAACGCTAGTTATATCAGCAGATGCATCTGAACTCAGATGAAGCAGAAACACTGCGGGCAATTTGGTTGACAAAAAGGTTTTAAGCATAGGCAGTATCAACAGAAACGGCGGTAGAGGTAGCGCGGCTGACGGGGTAAGGGAGAGGGAGACAGCGGGCGAGCAAGCGGACAGGATGACGGGGAGAGAGCTAGGGAGCAAGAAAAAAAGGCACAAGCGTTTCACAGCGCGTACGCGCTAGCGAGAGCGCGTCCGTTCGCGCAGTGCGGATGGCATACGGAAACGCAAAGGCGTCACGATAACCCTCCGCTCCCGCTCCCCCGCCCGTCTCTCTCTCGTTGTATCTCTCATCGACCAGTAGTAAACGCGAGCGCAGTTGGAAAAAAAACAACATCCAGCACACGCACGCGGGACGCGGAGCGAGAAAAAAAAACTAATTACACGGGCATTCGGACGGTAGAGGAGCTGCACGAAAGGGTGCGTGTGTGTATGCCACCGATTTAACGCATGCGCATACCCACGCACACACGACCTTGGCTGCTTCAAGGTCATGTTGGCGGCTGCAGCAACGCAAGTTTCTCCCCTCTCCTCTCTCGCCCCCAAATCCTTCTCGGTCTCCGCGGTACAAGTCCTTTCTTCATACCAGAAACGTGGGGAGAATTGCCCCCATTCATGTATGGGAATGATCTCGTGTAACCATGTCCCGAGTAGGATGAGACCACACGCATTGTGGAATCATCCTAGGTGCATGCTGGCACCTAGGATGATTCCCAGCAGTTTAGAATTGCTCCCTCGCGGCACCAACCGTCTAATTGGCGTTCTGGAGGGAGAGGTAAGTGCGCATGCTCGGTATTGTCGGTTGTGAAGGCGTGTTCGTCACTACTCAAAACCGGTTTCAACACTCGCAAATCGCCCTTTTCGTGCGTGTGAATTTAAACAGATATGTAACAACGCGACATTGACTTAGCAAACTCTATTCTTGGACGTAACGGTTCATGATTAAGAAGGCAAACAATGAGGAATTTCCCGATAACTGAGTATCTAACCGAGTGATTAGTAAATCAGTGAAATACTCAGGAAAATTCCCATTTGTGTTCCAAATTTGTGCAGGGAGTTCTGCCTGTAGAGAAAATGAACACCAAATCTGACGTCATTGTGTTTAGGAAAATATTCGCATCGTCGGGATGCTTAGTGCCGTTGTTTAGTTTGCTGGCTCACCTCATATAATGGGATTTACTAGCGGCCAAAACGGTGCTTACTCGACGGTTAGTCGGAAGCCAGGCGGTTTCCAATATAACCAGAAAAACAGGACACTACTCGGTCCTTCATTAGGCTTTACAAACTGTTTTTTTCTTGGTGAGAATAGGGAGTGAGATTCGTCATCAGGCCAAGGGACAAGAATGTCAACTCCTACCTCCTAGGAGTTAAACATCTCTGCATTCTACGCGATGACGAATGGTGGATGGGGGAAGACGGAGGTGGAGGGCGAGGCTAATCCACACTCAATGTCCAAAAAACCGAAACAACATGTTTGTGCGTAAGGCCCCTCTCCTGTCCATGTCATTTTCACAACTGAACGCTTTACTAGGACCATCTTGGATTGACTCACGTTAGTCACCAGCAGAACTTTTAACACTTGCATTAACGTGACTCCACGTAGGAGGTACATATAAAAAAGACAAGTCTTGGACGCTGATAAGACTATTTGTGAGATGTGTGCAAGTTTAATGCAGAAATGAGAGGTTAATCTGATTCTAGATTAGCATGAGAGAGGGTTAATTCCCATGTAACAAAGTGTAGACATTCGGATGGACCCACAACTTTTTAGACAATAAAAATTGGCACCCGAATCAACAACCGGTGTTTCTACAACTTTCCTCATCGTGATTAAACGATACTTTGCGGTTATAATCCAATACCTGCTAAAAGTTAGATGTTCTTGGAATGTCATCGTCCATTTAGAAGCACCCGACAGTTCCGTTCAAAGGATCGAGAGAAGATGATTTACTTCCGCAATACTGGCTGAAGAAGTAAAAAACCACTCGGGACGACCGAATCCAACGGCGTTGCTATCTAATGAAGCAAATCTCGTTAACGATACAGCCTTTCCAATAATCCAGCAGTTCCCATTAATCAGCTCTATCAACCGACCCTAAAGAGCCCGCCTGATGAAATGATATTTTAATGCCGAAGCAGCCCAACGAGAGAATAAACAAATACATTTGAAAGCAAAAAAGAGTATGACGTGACAACAACTGCCTAGCTGCCACATTTAAGTGCGCATTTTTTTCAGGCTATTGTGTAAATGCATGAATGGAATTAATTAGCATTTGCAGAAGTCCATGACGGGGCACGCATTTCAGGTGAGATATCAAGACGAACCGCTCTCCTCGAGTCCTGTTAGAATGGGGGCCTAAGTGGACAATGACACTCACTGTGTGCATTGTGCGGACATTCGTACTTAACATTTCACCGATTGGGTGGAATTTTTACGGCAGAGAAAACAGAAATGCACTATTCCAAGGATTTTTCGCTACCGGAGTTTCAAAGAACACACGATCAACACAACCTGCAGAAGACAAGTTATACCTAAAGTTAGGCTGCTCAAACCACAAAAGTGTAATCATTCTGAGCACATCCCACATCTGGTCTATTGTCATGCAATCAAAAGTGGAGCAACCAGTCCTTGTGGACAATAAAAAACCCGTGTCACGCATACATGACGCCAGTAGCAAACGAATTAAAGGCACTTGTAATGGGGATGCTGAACCTCATTTTTGGTTATGATCTGTTTACCATAGTAGAAGAATCCTTTTTATAAATATACGACATAGTTTGTGGGAAACTACTCATAATTTAACAAAGGAACAAAGGTCTCCACCCCAGGATTGCAGTGTCATTCCAATAAGTTACGTAAGCGTCTATTAAATTTTAAGTCGTGATCTATTAGCTGTATCAACTAAAATAAGGAATGGAATGCAAAACAATGCGCAATGTTTCATTGACTTGTCTAAACCAATCCGCAGAAATTAAAATTGCAGGAAATACTGGTGAAAACCACTTGTTTAAAACAGGCATAATTGCTTCAAATTTCGCAGCAGACGACGTCAAAGGCGTTTGACACATGTTTGCTACGACAAGGTGATAGAAGATGCGTATTTTCGCCAAGACCCGCCAACGAAACCATTAGCATGGGATCATTATAGAGGAAAGCACCAGAGACAGCCTGTGCACTTACACGGTCACCGCTTCAAATAAAGCACTTAACACCTGCCACAATTTTGAATGTAACAATACGAACGACAGAAGCGATATTCATTTAAGAAAGCACTGGAATCCTAGAGATCTACTTCAAGTTGTGGTTAGGAAATGACTGTGAGTTTTAGATACGATGGGAACACACAGATCTGACAATATTCATCTGCGGGATTCAACACCAACCTGGCAACTGTCATTTGCAGATTGGCAGCAGAGGTCGGCCGTTGATAGGTATATGTACCCTCTAGCTGGTAAACAGACAATGCCATTATATTTCTCATGAAACAGCTGATGAATAGGTTGGAACTTAAAGGTGTGAACAGCAGTGGATTCGATCGGTACAAATTCCACCGTGCTGGGATGCAGTAATGGCAAAGATAAAGCACTCTAGGAGAATCTATTTCTATAAAAGGCCATTCAGAACAGTTAAAAAGTCTTCTTGCCCTTATTGTCAACTTGACGTTTAATCGGGTGTAGGAGTGGATGAAATGACATTACAAGCATCGAGAAAGAGTGGTTCAGAAACTACCAGACATAGAGATAAACAAGCCTGTTGATTTCGGTTTCCTGTCCGTGTTTCGGTACCCCTACCGAGACGATCGAAACAGGGGATAAAGCAGGAGGCTGACACCGCAGCACATCGTGTTCATGCTTCCTCAGGGCAAACGTAAATCCACTTTGCTGATTTCCTCACCCCCTGTCAATCACTGCTGCCAGTTTATTGATGGAATTGTGTAAACAAAGAAGGCATCCATCCCTACGCACACACGAAAAGCAAGGGAAGCGTGTGCATGTGTGACTTTTTAAAGGATTAAATGACAAAAATCTCCGTTTTTGTTCATCACATACGTGCACACCCACCCACACATACAGTTTGAAATTTTCACATGAAAGTTTAAACGAGAAATCGAAGTTTCTAAGAGTCACAGGTGCAATCAAATGACGTTGCAATGGGCCAATTGTGGAGAGGCGATAAAAATCCTACTGCTCCTCACTACTTTCCCCGTTTATGAACCCCAAATAAAATATACCTCTGAATTGAGTATAAGCTAAGTGCAGTAATTCCACTTTGTGAGTTAAGGGTGATACTTTCCCCTCCAGCTGTGAGAGAAATGAGTGTATCATTTAAGCTCTACAAGAGTCAGGACCAATTCACTAGGAAACTCACAACCAAATCACATAAAGTATTCTACCGTATAAACAACAAATTTACTGGAGCCTTAAAAGTTCCCTCTTGGTTGTTGGTTAAGTAAATTTCTGCGATCCGGTTTATAAATAAACTTATTCTACAGCAGACTAAAAATACTTTACCAAAACCGCTTCTCAATGTAAACAAGTGTCTAAATATCCGCCTCTTGACGTCATTCTGCTCACATAAGTTGGGTTTTGACCGCCCATTTTGCGCTAAATGCTTATAAAATTGCGTTTAGCTCTACTTCCCAAAAAACCATCAAAACCCTGCTCATGACCCATTGCAAATGTGCAAAAATAATAGGTAATTGCTGAAGTATTTCCTGGGCCACTTCAATGACTAAGCCTACAGTCTTCTGGAGAACAATGGAAGGTTGCCGAGGCGTTAAAATGATACACCCCAAGTGCAAATGGAGGATGTAACGGCTAGCCTTCCCTCTCTCAATACGTTCGAATTAGTGAATTTAGTGAGAACAATAGGCTAGATGTGAATCACCATTTCAACGAATGTAGCCTGTCAGAAAGATTTCAGCAGTAACCGAGAGGAGAGTATACCATCTCACACTCAGGACTTACAGAGAATCAGATTTTGCTAGCTAGTATTCGAAACGTAAATTTCATAACAACTAGGAATTCAGTGGAAAATCAGTTAATGTATCCCAAATATTGATGCTGATTCAAAATATATTGCCCAAAAACTAAAGACATGTAAGTAACAGCTAGACAAGATTTCAAACGTGACACAATGTTTTAAACTTTGTGAATATGTCTGCAATAAGATCTAGTATAACTTAGCAGACTAAACTGACAAAGAACACATGTCCCATACATGTGACGCCAGTGATGAATGTAATTGAGTGCACATATGTATTTCATCCAATATAAAGTAATTCCTACAAAGCTAGACAGGATTCAAAGAAAGATCCTATACTAGAGGAACTGATCGGGACCCAAAAGTGTTGGGATACCAAATAAGGAAATCGCGAAGTCCAGGGAACGTCCCATAGTCATAGTCCGTAATCAAGCGCAAGCTTGTTCATCCGAACTAGCCCACGGCTATGGCAAAAGTAAAAGTGGGATGATTTTTTTGGGAAGAGCGGGTGGGATGAATCTGAGGGTGCTAAGCATTTAAAGTTCCCAAATTAGAACAAATTCGCACTTAAAATGCCTGATGTCGACCCGCAATGCGGACATTTGCCTAACTGCATCACAGCTACAGCAGGGAAAAGCAGCACCTCCTTCACACCAGCAGGCTTGACTGCTTAGGTGTAGGAAAGTGGGTCCTTACACAAGGTTTGGGGCGATCTTGTTCCTCGTAACGGGCGATTTTGCATTCCTAAAATGGATTTGCTAAGCCGATAGTTGGTCTTTCTGACAGGCAAGACATTTACACGAGAAATGCAAGGCGAGAGAGAAAGAGACGTGTCCTTTTCCTGCCATTAACCCACCACTTTTGCCTCTGCGCACTGAATTCGGCAATAAGAACAGTTGTGTGAAATGACGATAAAGAGAGAGAAAAGATGGAGGTCAAATATTATGAGGCACTCAGCCTAATTTCCCTCCTTTTCGTCCTCAGATGCAAATGCAGAAACGAAAGAAGAGGCTATTGTTTACGCATCGGTAGCGGAAGCGGAATGTAGAAAACCGCTAGAAGGTTATCATTAATAATTGAATTGAGAATGGGTAAAATGAAAATACGGTGAATGCACAGCTTGTAATTCATTTTCTGGAACAATGCATTTAATCAGAAAGTTTTTGATAACCAAGGTGAACAGGATAAATTGAGATGCTTTTCCCAACGAAACATCATAAGAAAGAAGGACTTAACGTAACCACTTGAAATATTGAAGTGGGATAAGTGACTAGCATTACAGCCTGATTGGGAACTGAAGCAGCTCTTCTGGGTCTTAACGGGAACGTACTATCAGGATATTACCAAATACAGCAAAACAGGATTGTCTAAATAATCTCCACCCAGTCTTTCAAAACTAGACACGAAGGACGTGTGGGAAAACACAGTCGGAGAAAATAATTTCAATGGAAAATGAATAAGCTCCAAACGGAGACCAAAATCCACGTGCTCAGCAACACTCGTAGGAAGTCAACCATGATTGGGAATTAGGAATAAGAGGGGATACCTTTACGAAAAAAGAAAAAAACTGCGCCTGCAGATTTCCTAACGAAGAATGGGGCAAAGCAAAACTACTTGAGTCAGTATTGGAATCCGATTGAAAATTGGGTCTAAATAAAGAGCTAAAAATACTTTTTACAGAAAAGTGGGCATTTAAAGTATTTACAATAATAGGATATCAAGCATTGACAGCATTCATAAATGCGAGAAAGGAATGCGCAGTTTCAGAGAATTGGTGTATCAAGATCCCTGTGCCACCACCCTCTCTACTTAAAGGTGTCAACGGGAGTCCTATGACTTAGGTCGAGAAAAATTTAAGGTAACGGACATACAAAAACAGTCACAAGAAGACAAAACAGATTAACGTGCAAACAAACTCGGATATTAAAAATAGGGAATGATGCAGCGGTCAAGGGTCCATTGTAAACGCAAGGGTTGCGGGGTACGCTGTTTCGGTTAAGATGCGCAGAACAAGTGTAGGGGTAAAGAAATCAGAGAAAATAGCCTAAAAGTGTGCAGAATTGAATTTAATTATAATTTAATATCCTCGTGTGAACTTCATTAAGCTGCGCGGAACAATAAAAGTTTAGGAAGATCTAAATATGAGAGAGGAGACCATTATAGGCACGGAGACCAAACTGTACCAAAATGGTCCTTTAATTGTTTGACAAACTTTGATTGGCATTAAGAAATGGTTTTGCTAGTAATTAGGTGAACAGACTTTTGCACCATAGATCAAAACCAAAACCATGCTTATTTCGCTATCGATGTAGGCGAATATATATCTTAGTCAATGGTGAGATGGGCAGCTAGAAATGAACGCTAATGGAACTGTCCTGAAGCAGGGTTAGTTGCGGCCGCATGGTTGGAAGAACAGGGATTCACAAAACTGAATGCTGAATAAATTTGACATAAGGAATGCCCGGTAGAGTGAATCAGGTGGGCTGGTGGTATATGTATTTCCTCGGAAGTGAGGGTCTATTGTGAAAGCCATTTAGTGGAAAATAGACCAAAAAGCATCTAAAATCTACATAAAATATATGTGAGCAACGCAGTTTAGCTGCGCTTCCTTTGGTTAACTACCTTTAAATGCAATGATTGACGTGTGTATCTTTATATACGTCATTTGGGATAGAACACTAAATTTTATAGATAAAGCAATATAAATTTAAAAAAAAAACAGCCGTAGAATAGACGTCTTAATTAAATTTAACTGAACTATGATTTCGTGGTATACAATTCTCGAAATAAAAGAAGTCTTAAAGGAAACACTGGACACACTACTAGATCAAGATGCAAGTATTTGGAAAAGTCAAACTGAAAAACACTGTCGATGGAAATCGAAAAATATACGAAAAATCTTTACCTGGGTAGAAATCATTCCGTTTAGATATTTTCACCTTGGCTCCACTTTCTTTTTGTATTCGCTCAATTGCTTCCCCGTCTTTTCCTATGACAGCACCGGCAGCAATCGAGGGAATCAGCACCTTTAGGTGAACTGCTGATGCTAAAGTAAAGAAAGCAATAATAAACGCAAAAATCAAGTCTTTAAACAAAAAAATACAAAAAATACAAATACTGACGATAAGTGAAAAATGTGTATACACCACCATATGTAAAATAAACAACACCTAAAACAAGTGAATTGTATACTTAACCATACACTTAAAACAACCTTATATAGGTAAAAAAAATAAATGCGCACAAAGAGAGCGCAAACGTCATACATTATCCTGTTTAACTCATAATTACAAATAGATCAAAGCAAGGCTAGAACAAAACTAAGCTACACGGGCCACAAAAATGCTATTATTTACAACATCATAAAACCAAAACAATTCCAACTAAAAAGCTAACGCTACAGGGCTAATTGAGACTATAAGATTACAGCCATTCGTGAATTCACAGAAAAAATTATCACAGCACCTCCGCAGTTTGGTCGTTTTGAGCTACACCCTGATTCAAAGTGATCGTCAGAATGGCGTTTTCGTGACTCATTGCTATCATCTGATCCGGAATTACTCCCCGTCATGACAAACTGTAAACAAAACAGAGTAGGAAAAAGAGCATCCGAATTGCCGCTTTTGTTTGGTCGCGCTATAACTAAAGGTCAGTATTGGTAATGTAACATTTCCTTTAATGTGTAAAAATCAGGACACACAGGATACACACCGCTAAAAATTAGAACGATAGGTAAAATTCGCAAGAGCTTTGCTGTTTACTTTTTTAAACGTACCAAATGTAAGAAGACTGCGAATATAATAAATAACCTATATTTGGAGTGCTTTGATCATATATACAAGGAATGCTTAATAGTGGCTCTATATTTACATAGGTCTACATAACTGCTACCAAAGAGACCTTAAATGCGGATTAAGCAGCACGTAAAAAGGTAAAATGCAAAAAAGGAAAAATTTTTGTTACTTTAGGCTGGTTTGTTATAAACGCAAATAAAAATAATATTTCTACTGTTGTTACTTTGTTTTGGAGCCCAACAATTCTTTTTGTGTCACGTGCTTTTATCTTAATGGACAGGCTTCTTTGGTAGACTTTACTTTTAAGTCTTTAACATATGTAAGCATAATGCATGGGACCCTTTTTAAGAAAACAACAGTGAATGCGACTAGTTTATTTTCCATTGATTCGGAAACTAAACAGTAGATACCCACATGTGATATTCCATTACATCTGTCAGGTCCTACGGCCACTAGCCCAATACTTCACTGTAGTTACCGGTAGTAAATGCCATCGAGTGATGGATCCACGGTATGATAGTGCTCTGATTGGAATTCTTCAAAATGAGGGCAGTCTGGAAAAGTATCTTGAGGTCATGTTTGGATTCCTAATGCGAAGGTGTGACGAAATCCTACTGACACTTTAGGACTGATTTCTTTTATGAGCATAAGCCCGGGAAAAATTTAGGCTTTCCCCCCGGATACGCTTTGAAAATGGTGCTTAAGGTAGTTTCAATAACTCCTTTATTTTTTAGGCTTTTGACAAATACGATACAATCTTTAGGAGATACCAGGAGGAGCAAACAAAGCAGGAATCATCGGTTCAAGAAGCCGCTGCAAATGGTAAGGTGGTCATTTTGTCATTTTTATTGCAAATTACTCAAGAACCTACTTCTAGTTTGGAGAATACAGAACGGCAGACAATTTCATCGGATTCTAGGCCGACTTCTAAGGCCGACCTAAACGATAAGGCCTCAAAATCTGAAGTTAAAACGGAGAAATCTGGTTCTGGTTCTTACTTCAAAAAAGACGAAAACGGCGAAAGAATTTACGAAGCTGACCCTGACTGCTATAATGGTGCTCGACGTGATTTGTACTCATGGAGTCAAAAAATTCTCGAAATAGATATCCATGTGAAAGTACTTTAGTCAATCCTTTAGTTCCTCATTTTTTTAAGATACCAGAAAGGATTAAAACTGCTCGCCAGCTCAATGTCAAAATCAATCGCAAGCACATTTTAATTGCGGAGAAGGGTTCCACAGAACCTATACTCGATCTTGACCTCTTCAAAGAAATCAAAACCGAATCGGCGCAGTGGTCTTTTGAAGTTGATGAACACTTGGTTGGTTGGTTATTCTCATACAAAAAAGTATCTGTGCTTAGTACATCAAAGTCATTTAGTTAGTTTGCCTGAGCAGGGTTGTTTCGAAATTTTGACTCACCTGCTCTCATTTTTATCACTTAATATAAGAGTACTATCTGCTTCAGAAATGCCATTAACTTTTCAGTTGTGCTAAATTGTTATTTAGAGAATAGGTGTCCCTTATTTCTACTTTTTTAAGCATTGCTGAAGAACCACTATTTGACAAAGCGAGAGCCAAAAGATGCTGTTGGTCTGGTTCTACCGACAAATTTCCAACTTTTAAAAAATTAAGTGGTTTTTTTGGTACTAAGTGATGCATGCATATAGCTTTTATTCTTCTAATCGCTCAGTTGAATATTTGCTATAAATGCTATTACTCTGGTTCCATCCAGTCCACTCTAATTGAGAAAACCTGATGTAATGCAATTCATCTGCGAACCCTTTTTTCTTGGGACGCATTTTGCCGAGATTTCCTCTCACTTGTCCTGCACTCCTATCCTTTCTCTGATGAGCGTACGGTAAAAGCTGGTGCCAGTACTATTTCCCCATTACCGCCAAGTGTCTGAACTCTCGAGAAGAGAATTCATGGTTAAATTCACCTTGCACTTTTCAAAAAGTTGGTGCTTGCTTGACTTCATATCGTAGTACTTGCTCATTATCCTATGTGACTTCACCATCTAACCAATTTAACTTTATGAACCTGTTACTCATTCATCGTTATTTGAAATTGCATTTTTAAGATAAAATTCCCATAACGTATCGATAATCAGCCTCCTTTGTAGTCTATTACCTAACTAATTTCTTGTTATGGTTTTTCAATACTAAAACTGAGTAAGGAAACTGCAGCTACTGGTAATTTCGCCATTTTTTTACTCTTTTTTGTTCACTCCTAGCTGACATTGTCGTTGGACAAGGTGGATGAGTACTGGTGGGAGGCGGCATTTGTGGGAGAGGAGAAAATCAACGTGCAGGAGATCGATTGTTCCCGTCCTATCCACGAGCTGGACGAGGAGGCACAGGGCAAAATCGCCCAACTGATCTTCGATCAGGAGCAGAAGCGCCGCGGCCTTCCCACTACTGAGGAACAGGTCAGTTTGTAATGCAGGAATTGCACACATATCCCAATCATATTCACCACTGTAGCACTAGTAAGGCATGGCAGTCTAGAAGTCCTTTTATTATTAGCCTATAGAGGAGCTGAGACACCAGAAACCTAAACAGGATGCTATGACAACGCATGTAAAACTCCACTTTACTGCCTATTCCCATTTTACACCTTAAGAGGTATCTCTAGTGAATCGCATGCTAGGGAACAAAAGTGGAATGGTAAAGGCCGCAATCCATTCAGAGAGTTCCCAGTTCATTTAGCAGTGTTATTAGTGGGATCCATTTGGCACTTCCTACCTAGCGGATTGCTCTAATAAATTAATTTAGTAGAAGTGAGGTTTAAACGACTTTCTGAAGCATATTTGCTCAGATGATATGAAGTTTGTTAACACTTCTATTTTCCCCGACTCTTGCTTGAACCGCGTATGCTGTCCATTCTCCCGTCTTTCAGTCTTAATGTGATATCATGTGCTGCGACTGCTCTTGAAGTCCCACACTTTTTGTCATTCTACTTTTTTCAAGTTTCTCAACTAAACTTTTGGGATTTTATTGCTTCTCTAAATTATCATTTTTGTACTTGCTTATAGTCCAGAAATAATGCAAACTAGGTTAAACATGAGCCCGTTTGGTGGGCGTTTTTGCCTTCTATTTCTGCAGCGCATTCAAGATATACTAAAAGACGCCTGGAACAAGGACGGTTCTCCCTTCAAAGGACAGCCGTTTGACCCCAGCAGCATCTCGGTGGAGTCCTCGAGCCAACTTCCAACAAAGAAGCCTTAAATTTATCTCTTTTCCCCGTGGTCGGTGAAATAAATGTTACTCAAGCTCCCTATGGTATGTTTAATTCTTATAGATGTTGTTAGGTTTAGCAACATCCTTACTGTTGATGCATACGCTGCCAGCATCAGAGGGATAATCAATCACCGCCGGCCTGAGATTTTGTTGTTTCGACAAGACATCATTTTTTCCTGCTTTGAGTCATCCTTCTTGAAATAATTTACATTTTTCAAATTGTGACACTTCTTGGGGAAGCTCAGGTAAGAAAGTGGAGTACCTATACGAGAAGATGGAATCAATGCCGATTCTAACACTAGATCATTTTTTGTAGACTTCACATCACAAAAATTTGAGATTTTTTGGTGAGAGGCTGGGTGCTTAAATCAGGATCCATGGCCCATGTTTTGCGTCTGCGTCACTCAGTCTTCTTAATAGATAGCAATACCTAATCCAGCTTCATTTTTACCGAGGTCGGGTTTCTGATTGACGAATGATTGGAAATGGTGCTCCCGGCGCTGCATGGTTTAAAGGTAGTAATGCGTGGCCGGGATTACAGGTTGTTCGTGCGCAGATGGCCGATAGGGGGCCGTGAAAATGGGGGGGGGGGGGGAGAAGAGGGGGGGAGCATTAGACGCACGTTCCCGAAGTCTGTCGTATGGATTCGTCCAAAATGGAGTGGGTTGCCATTAGCGGCTTTAGTATGGCGCATTTGATTACTGTGAAGGGCTGGAGGGCTACTAGCATGGCCCGAAACCCACGTTATAGGGCGGAAATGCATCGTAGTGGTTGAATGCAGCCTCATCGTGGTAACAGCTTTACCGGAAGAAGGGTGTCTTTGTTAAAAGGCCCAATTTATCATAAAATTACGGAAACAAAAAAGTAATAATTGGACCTGGAATGCTTACCCAAAACACTACTCTAACTAAAGGCGTATCCCACTTTTCGGGTATTTAAGAATTAAAGACTTTGCAAACATTATAAGCCTTTATCTACCTTTTTATTTGACATTAGTGTTTAAATCCAATCGCAGACGCATGGGGTTTGTTTTTAAATGTGCATACAAATTTGGTTTTAATTTTGAAGACTAAGGGTATATTTTTCAAGGTTGCTCGTACACTTTTTGAAAATGGCGACATCAGCTTACCTGGACAGCATCGGGTGAATGGTGTTTAGATATTTG
The DNA here is from genome assembly GCF_000524195.1 of Echinococcus granulosus. NCBI lineage: Eukaryota > Metazoa > Platyhelminthes > Cestoda > Cyclophyllidea > Taeniidae > Echinococcus > Echinococcus granulosus. The sequence goes on along the minus strand of NW_020170384.1, from coordinate 1,817,060 downwards.
ATATAGTCCATAACTTTACTATCATTTCAACAAAAAAAAGTGTAAATTTAGGAAGTTTTGGCATATTTTTACCTGGTTACGTCGCATTTTTGGCGCCTGTGGTTTGAATTATTGTATCAAGTTATAACTCCGTCTATGTCGAATCGGACAAAATAACATCAGTTACTGATTATCACTTTTAACAATTCTGTGATTGTGTGCTCTAACAAAAAGTTCATGAAACCAGTTACCGCGGCGTTTTTATTCTTGTTTTGTGCGTGATTTGCCTCTCATGAGGACCACTTGGTCTTCTAGTTCTGCTAAGTAAAGTTTCTACCGAATCTGCCTTAACATGCCTGCTTAAAGTAAAAATTGTTTGGCCTGATTTTGCGCTGCTTAATGCAACTATTTTTTGCACGTTCTAAAATGACTTGCTGAAAGATATTGTGATTAAAACGCACTATAGAGCCATTTTTGGCTAAATAGTGCTTATAACTCTGTTTTTTAAGGTTTAAATTGCTTAAATTTAATTTACCTAATAGTAATTTAAATGACTGGTTGAGCTTTATAGACCTGACAGATCTTTTTAAGGTGATTTTAAACTTTATTCATATTTTAAGGCATGGTATTGAATCCGTGCAATATGAACAAAATACTATCAACCGCCTTCATGCTGGTGCTGCTCGAGTCCAAAAAAAGGCCTTCACTACGTGGATCAACTTTTATCTTAAGCCCGTACGCGATATATTTATGAACTTCATGACATATTTTAGTGCAATATGGAAGTGACGAATCTCTACACTGATTTAAGTGATGGAAAGCGCCTCATGAAACTGCTCGAGGTCATTTCTAACGCTAAATTAGGTAGACCCAACATGGGTGTTCTGCGTGTACAGAAGATTGAAAATGTTGGTAGGGCCCTGGAGTTTATTAAAACAAAGGTAATTTTTTATTTCTGCAATATAGAACTACTCATACTTATTAATGCAATGCTGGCTTGTACTCTTTAGCCCTGACTTGCAAAACAATTCCCTTAATTTCCATTTTCTAATAGCATTTACAAACAATTCTTTTTCTTTTGAAATTCTAGGAAATTATATACAAATATGCTTTTTCAGGTGCATCTGGAAAACATAGGTGCGGAGGATATCGTAGATGGCAACCCTACCCTCATTCTCGGTTTAATATGGACGATTATTTTGCGCTTCCAAATTGAAGAAGCCATGCTTCAAATTGCAAGTTTACTCCTTGATTTAAATGATTAGAACTAATATTGCGTTTTAATCACTTTTCATATGGCGTTGCTTGTTTCTACAGGACTATAGTGATTTTATACTTTAATAAGGTACAACAAATAGTTTCGCTTATATGTGATTTTTTATCATATGCTTGGACAGGCCTGTTTCTGCTTTGCAAAGTGTGGTTATAATTTCCGTTGGCTGTATTAACAGTGCCAAACAATTATTACGCTTAGAATTGTAGTAATTAAACAGAACTGCCTGATTGTATTTGGATAAAATTTCGTGCCTTTCAAATCATGACTCAACTGTCTCCTAATGCATTTGAATTTCGGAAAATTTTTCACATATCCACTCATGGAGCGAAAAGTAAGAACACACATGCATCCCTCAAAAAATGTCAGTTTTTTGGGTCACGCGAACTCATCTTCTGGCTGTGACACCGCGGTCGGACTGGTGAAGTGAAACACAGACAACGGTACACACAAACACACACATACCCTACCCTTACACCTCTTCAAGGAACCACAACTAAACGGCTCTCAGCGTTCGGCAAAGGAAGCACTATTGCTGTGGTGTCAGAACAAAACTCGGGGCCATGCAAATGTGGATGTGAAAGATTTTACAACCTCCTGGCGTGATGGACTGGCCTTCGGAGCCCTTCTCCACAGTCACGATCCTGAAGCGATCGACATGTCAAAGATGCGACTTGATAAGCCCATGGAGAATCTCACCATCGCATTCAAGACAGCCGAGCAATGCTTCGAAGTCCCGCAAATGCTTGACCCTCAAGGTACGTCTAACACACTGCATCAGAGCGATGTGTGACGCTAGAGTCCTCCTTGAGGGTGCTGTAAGGTCAATAAGTCTGGGTAGAACTACATTAATTTTTGGGTATTGGTCATAGTTCATTAATACAGTGAAATTAACTGTAAAATTTGACAATTAACCAGTCACCTTTTTATGCCAACGGATCATCAATTTTCGTGTTTGCTAGTCCATAAGCCTATCCTGAATCCCATTTCACGAATTTGTACACCTATACCACAAGATTTTGGAGTGAACTGCATAAAAGACTCGCAGCACACGCTGGGCTGTACTCCGATACCTTTGCTTTGCTCTCTGGGATTTCAAAATCTTGTAACGTCTGTGCAAGAGAAACTAGGGCAATGTGGATATTTTCTCCGGCATTGGTGGTTCAAATTGGGCCTACTAGCTCCACTTAAGAAAAAAAAAGCTACTTGGGTGACTATCATTTGAAGGGCCGTGATCATTCACAAGCTGATTTTTTTTTATTTTCGGGGTGACAGCAGAGCTTGACTAGTAAGACATCCTGAAAAACGCATCAATTTAGAAGCATGAAAACACTGGTATCAGATGCAGTTAATTGTCTCTGCTTCCAATACATGGAGAGGGCTTCTGCTATCGCCATCACACAATTTTCGCATATTTTCTTTCACCATTTGGCGTGTCTAGTACATGAGTACTCCACACTCTTTAAGCACGAACCTAGCCTGAGAACTTTTGTAGTGTGATTCTTTAAATAAATCAGTTTGACCTTACCGACTGATTTGCATATTCATTAATACCTTTAATTCGACATTGAAGGACCAGTCTTAGACAAGGTGGAGACGGACTTTAGCCTTTCTATATGAAACTTGATTGTCGGAGCTGATATTTATTTTTTCACATACACATCTCTTCTTTTGTTTGAACCTGACAAAATATCTCAGGATCTCCGTTTTTTCTAAAGATTAAATTCAAACGCTCAAATGGCGGTTTCCTCAGAGTCCACCAACGGCGGATGACTTGTGTGTCTGAGAGCGCAGCAGTCTCTGACGCACCAACATCTTTTAAGTTACGAAAATGTGGTTCACACATTCACACCAAGAGATATAGGAATACTGACCTCCACCAAGTGCATATTAAATGAGGGCGACATTGACGTCGTGATTACCTCATCTCTTCCACCCTCTATTCCCATTACAATAACTCATTCTCAGGTTTTGTGGGGCACACAGTTCTGCACACAAGGCGTGCAATCGCTAGCCGCACGCAAGCTCCCGCAATTGAAAGTAGAGGAGTGATTCAAGTCAGTTTGGAAACCTCCTTAACACTCACACTCTACACCATGAATTTCTGCACTCTTAACAGCCTTGCCAACTTGTGTTGTATTCGCTATAGTTGTTCAAGTTGTATTTTAGTTCTGATGCGTCACAAGTGCGTTGCCTCTTGATTATCTGTAGTCCCGGTCAGGGCATTAAAGTGATAAACTGGGAACTGGGAAATGTGTTTCATACATTTATCTTTTAAATGCATTCAATTTATATTTTTTCATCTACGCAGATGTAAATGTTCCCAAGCCGGATGAAAGATCCGTCATGACCTACGTGGCTTCGATGTACCAAATGTTGAACAAACATCGAAACAAAAACAAAAACGCCAATAGGGTTGGAAAGGTAAGAGTCAGATCCTGCAATAGACGGTGCCTTAGTAGCACGATAACCTCCCATTTCCTGAAATATGGCTTCGTGGTGATTACAATCAATTCTGTGGTTGGCTAGTTAAATGTATCCCTGTGAAAAATTCTCACCGGGCTGGTAGGGGTTGATTAACGGGGGAGAGAGTTGTGATCCGTGAGAATATTTTCATTTACAATTTATAGGACCTTAATCCAACTTTCTCGAATAGCCTTCTCTTCCTCGGCCTATTTATGCAAGCACGATGTAGAGAAGTTGCTGTCGGCTGTCATCCGTAACTCAAAGGCCACAACATACACTCGTGCACACACGGAGATATTAGCACACCCAAATGCTCCTGAGAAGATTGATTGCCTCCGGATGTGAAAAAGACGAATGTGAAGCAACAGAAGAAGGAGGAGGAGAAAAAGGGAAAGCAGGAGTACACCACACGCATAGCTCTATTTAGAGATAAACGGAGAATATAAGCAGCATAGAGAACACCTCACCCAAACCTGTTGATCATCGCCAAATGAAGTAAAATGAAAAGGCGATTATTCGTTGGATTAACTTTTCAAATTTAACGCTCTCCTAATCTAGTTGTACAGTTAAAGCCATTGGGCTGACTGCATTACTGAAATGTGAAGGCGGCACATTGACTTGTTAGCTGGAGCTTCTGACTATTCGCACATCTGTAATCCAAACACGAGGATGTTATTCTTGTCTTCATTTACTCGTAAAACATTCCATTCTCCCAAGGCTCACGTGTAAAGCGCCATCCACCGATTCTGGAGATTCTGGAGAGACAATACGGGACCATTTTCTTGGCTATTAAGCAAGCCATCTCAAAGTAATCTTTAAATTCATTTGATGATGCAGAATGCCTTAATTCGGGGGAATATGGAGGTAGCCTAGCTTTGTACTCGAGGTAGGCACGGTGAGTGGAGCCCATAAACAGAATTGGTATAACGATAGATCAGGGTCTGTCTTCTTCACCTGGTCTTTGCGACTATCTAACCGCTTGTTTGTAAGAGTTCGCGCATTAAATATTCCACATTTGTCTTTTTACGCAGACAATTAATCAGGCAATTGATTTGAGAAGTAAAATCAACTGGTATGAGGTGGGCATCCGGAGTTTGCTGCAGTGGATTCGGGACAAGACCGCATTTTTCCGGAAATCAGTTCAAAGTCTACCAGTAAATCTCGATGAGGTCAAAATGGCTCTTTTCAATTTCACCCAGTATAGACGTGCAGAAAAGTCGCAGAAGTAAGTTATTCCCTGACTATCTCAATGCAGCTTTTGAACTATTACGTTTGCTGCCAATGATTGGGAAGACCAGTAGTCACCGCAATCTAAACGTCAACTGCTTGATCTCATTCTAGTCATGTAACGCATTGGCTCAGGAAGGTAAAGTGGGACATCATTCTGGCCTACAAAGTGCAGAGTAAAGGATTATGCAACTCCATTTGAGTTTCGTCAGCTCTCTGACTCAATCATGAGAGAGTCACTTGAATTGCTGTCCAACGTCTTTGCATCACCCACCCATGCACTCCTCAGGAGCGACATTTGACATGTTTCTAGCAGGATAGGCATCACTTTTCCACGGTTGAAATGTTCCTACAAGTAACGAAATTTGGCACCCAGCTTATTTAGCATTGCGCAACCACTGGCGTTTGATACATGCGTGCTTGCGGGCGATAGGCGCTTAACTGCGGCTTGACAAGGGCATTTCTTAGGTCCCTTTTTCAGTGGTATCATACTCCGTTTATTTCTAGCACAGATCCTCCACCAAGCTCATTTGAATATGGTGGTTGACGTGGTGGATTAAATAAACCTAATTCAAAGTAATTTGACCGTTAAAGGCATGCACTATTATAAACAGTAACTCCTGTGACCCTCATCAGTGTCTGGGTATACTAAATTTTGTGTCAACATCGATCTAAATCTTGAGGCTTGATAGGAGATCATGCATGCATTGAGTGGCGATACTAAGCATCAACTTGGACTTTACAGGTACGAAGAATGGATAGAACTGCAGGAAGTCTTATTCAGCATTTCCTTGCTCACCAAGGAGCTCCGTGCAAGGCCCTACACACAGACAGATCCACAGCTCAAAATAGCCGCAATTGGCAAAGCTTGGGAAGAACTTGAAAATGCTGAAAGCGACTTTGAAGAAGCGATTCGGAAAGCCTATCTGAGGTAACACTTTTTATTATTTTTTAACACTGAACTCACTTTTTTCAACTACCTATCCCCCGATGTGTTCAAAAAGAGCCTCTTGACTGATTTGACCTAAGCGAAAACTGAAAGTAGTACAATTAACTACCAAGTCGTCAATTGACTCACAGGGTGACTTTAATAGGGCCGTCAAGTGGGCTCAGGCTCCATACCACACGGGTGGAGCACACTCGACGTATGGGTAGCGCCCTGAGGTAGTTTAGATTGTCGGGCTAGTTGCTACCTGCAAAGCCGCAGACACACACTCTCTTCTTCAGTCTGAACTTTGTTTCTACTAAATTATTCATTGCTGATATTTGGTTGTCAAAGGCCATCCTTGACAAAAGTATTACTCATACCCTAAATTGTGACTTGTATTTTTATGCCGGACAGCACATCAATGTCAAGCTGGCTGATGTATTAGATGCATAAAGATTATGTCTCAGGCGTTGGCAAGTTTGATACTTAGTCTAGGTCCATTTTTTCTCTCCCATTAGGGAATGATAGTGGTACTAAGGGGTGATGTCAGCGCAACAACTTTATTGCACTTGGATATAAATGGGACGTATGCTTAGGGATTCACAAGACTCGGTTTTTTCCATGGATGACTCGTGACACCAAATTTCCTATTGGCGGAGTTGAGAATGCATTAGTCTTGTAGGGCATCGACCGAGCAAATGACCTTTACAAGAAGGCTTCTAAAATAGACTAAATAACGTCTCACATCAATGAACTGATCTTATAGATTTTGCCTATCAAATTTATACAGCTCTTAGTTTAGGAGACAAATAGTCTTAAAAAGCCATGTTGTTGTCAGCCGCTGTTTTTTGACCACAAGAATAACCTGTACTCTCTGTCCAGTGGGACTAAGCAATGTGGAAACTTGTCAGACCGAAAGCCACTTCATCACAAATACGGTGAAGTTCCCGAAGTTCAAACGAGCAATCCCTGACGAATTCTTATTGCATTAGGCCTGTTAGCATGCCAGTCATTGTCAATAGAATCCACTTAGTGACGCAAGTCTCGCGAATCTAGTGGCTTGGTAATGTGGAGAGTAGCGAGAATGGGCCAAAAACAGTCACATGCAGTGTCGTGAGGCCACACAACACTTTGAATAACAAACTACCCCCTTTTCGTTGTTAGCGGCCTTAAATTGTCGCCACAATTTAGTGGAATGGATTCCATTTCAACTCCTTTTTAGCGAGCTTGAGCGCACAGGCATTAGTATGCACTAATTAGCATAGTTTACTCACTGATTTTTCCACCAAGTTAATCCACTTCATTGAGATCGTTGGTGTCAAAAGGCCTAATTTAATTTTTCCAATCCGTTGTAGTGGCTTGCATTAATGAGCCGCATAAATGCAACACTAATGAATTAGCTGGCTTTTTAGCGAATCGTGACGCCTTTTTTAAAAAAACCAACTGTAGCAAAATAAATCTGCAGCAATATGGTAAAAACTAGACATAATTTTTTAAAAATTGGCGCCTATATTTTGTTCATAGAACGTGTGCCAAAGTTTAGCATTCTAATCCAGCCTGTTTTAGCATGAAACTTATGTAGCTTATCACGATTTTACTACTCAAATAACCAAGTAGGATGTTTCTAACCTAACAGGCTTGAAAAGTACGAGCGGATGGTGCGTCAATTCGAGCACAAGGCAGCGATAAGAGAAGGCTGGTTAACAGACATGGAAGATCAAGCTGAATGGCTTCAAAAGCTGCCGGGAACCCAGGCTGGTGCAGCAAAGAAGGCGGAAGCACTGAAGTTGAAGATTGAGAGCAACGAGAAGCGTTTCAAGAATTTGGATGATTTGGCCTTGAAGATTATAAAGTACGGGGAGTACCCGCAAGGCAGCAGTGTGCAGCAACGCAATGCAGCACTGCAGTCGCGTTGGTCTGCACTGAGTGGCGCCAAAATGCGTGCTCTTTTAGCGCGTATCGCATTTCCTCAGACGCGAGCGGACCTGATGGAACAGCTCAAAATTGTTACGAGCAAGATTCAGGAGTTAGAGGTGATATACCTGCTCAGTAGACTGACTAGTCTAATACTCCTAAATTGCAACTGTCTCTTGCCTCAAACTTCATAATATTGTGTCATAGCAGTTTCAATTTAGCGTAGGTGCCTCACCTGACGCGTCGATGCATAGGTAATTAAGTTAAAAGCTACCTTCATTTAGTTTAAGTCTTAAAAAAGACAACTAAGTTTTAATGGCCTTGTAAAAATCTATTGTTTTAAAGGTGGGTGCCAATCATAACCTGTGCTTGCGATTCATCAAAATTGTTGGAAGAATGCTAAGCGTCAATAGAATTCAGAACTTTCATACTTGACTAAGCTCCCTGTTCACTCTTTTATCCTGATTAAAGGTAAATGTGTCTTCTTTCATAACAATTTCCTTCTGACGAATTCCATTTTCACCAACCTACGACTATACACTAATGTGACATTTACCTGATTCTGTAGAAGCAACTTACCCAGCCAACAAAAGGAGAGACAGAGGCTAGGAAGAGTGATGATAAAACTTTGCCGCTTGAAGTAATCCAGGCCGCTCTGGACCGTCACCGAATTGCCGAGGCGGAGTTTCTGCCCTTGGAAAGGAAAATTTACCAAATTCGCAATACCGCGGAGGCTATGTGGACCAATGCGGCTCCTATGCCAAATGCAGGTAATATTCAATGAAAACCGTCTTAATCTACCTCACTTATGGATAAACGGTTTGTGGTGCCATAAGCAAAATTGTCGATTCTGCAGTCGATAAAACATGCCAAAATTGGATTAATTACTTTCTACATAACATTTGTAGATGTAGAGAAGGCTAGTGACTTCCAGGAGTGTCAGGCTGCTGTCCAACTGTGGAACAGAGTGGCAGACGAAAGCCGTAAGCGCAAGGCTAAACTGGAGGGTATCAACTCAACCTATGGCCTCTTTGTCAGCCTTGCAAATGAACTCAATTGGGTTACCGGGAAGAAAGACTTCCTAGCATCCACCGTGGGAGTGACCAAGGATCCCAGAAACGCACGTGATCTACAGTTGGCTCAGCGTCTGTGCAAAAAACACCAGGTATCCTCACAGCTCACCTCCTACTGAGGCAACAGCTGTGCATTTCATCAGGATTAAACTACCTCTAAAAGACTGAGAAAGGGATCACACGTATCTAATGTTATAAAACACATTTGAATAACAGCACTGAATTCTGTAGTACCCATGCCGATAGTCAATTACGAAGGCATATTTTTAGCTCATTATTTCGTCCAGTTGGTAAATACTTCATCGGCAAGCGTTAAGCTTAGGTGCTTGAAATGTCATTAAAACAGGTTTGGGCACAAATTTTCCCAAAGACTCACTAGTAAGGAAATTGAGGAGTTTTAGGGTATGTGCTCAAGTTTCGAAATCTCATGAAATCTTGGGCTATAAAAAAGTGAGGTGACGGGAACCACAAGCGAAGTAGCTCTTGGCTAATGCAAAGCAGATCCTTACTCATCACGACTAGTAAAGAGCGTTAGAGTAAAATATTCACGAACTGAAGGAGATGTTATTACATTGGTGTGAAAAAAGAGGTAGCATCACCGCAGCCGATTGTTTGAATGGCCCTGCTCATCTCAAATGGCATATAATGAAATTGAGGTCTTTCCGTATTATTCCGTTCGTTTAAAAATCTAGGCGATGGAAAGTGAAGTTGCCGCACATGAGCCAAGCTGGGATGACTTAAAACGTTTAGCGGAGTCCTTTTTGAACGTGCGAACTGGAGGCAGCAATGTGGCCGAAGATCCGCTGGCCGACACGCGCCAATCAGCGCGCTCACAAATAGCGGCGATCACCTCTGCATGGAGCCAATTTCGAGAGGAGATGAAGATACGTGAAAATGCACTGAATGAGTGCCTTGAGTCCGCACAGTTCTATGCCGATGCTGACGAGGCCTCGAGGTGGATTAGGGAGAAGATCTATCTCGTTGAGGCAGCCGGAATTCTCTCTCATCCCGTTGAGAGTGAACAGGAATTGAATGAGGCGATCAAAATGTGTGGAGTGGATTCGAGTTCAACGATGGTAGGCATCTTTGAAGCTTTCAGGATTTCAGAAATTGACTATACTAATTTTTGACTAACTGGAGTCCTATGTTTGGTTTTAAAGTTATGGCACTTTTAAGCCTCTACTTGTGATGTGTGAAAGATCTGCTGTCGGAGAACTTGTTGATAATCTAATTTTGAACCTCGTTAGTTCCATCAGGATCCGCAAAAAGAGGTAATAAAGTTCTGTTTTAGGCACAAAAAAGACGCCTGACTAATCTGGAGACTGAGATGCAAGCCTTCCAATCTAACGACATGCAACGTCTGAAATACTTCTCCACAATCCTACGTAATCCAATGGATGCTAGACCGGTAAGTGATTTTAAACTCATCCTAGAAAAACCACGTTTATAGAGCTGACTTATGCAGCAATGTGTTTTTCTTGAAGCTGAGAACAGAATTGCTTGTACCAAATGACGCCGATGGAAGTTCGGGCATTGACAGTGATGTTGAGACATCTGTGAGCGGAAGCTATGCTTTCCCAAAGAATATTGAAGGCCGTGCTCAGGCTACTGGGCGCTACACCGCCAAAGATCCAGCTGGAAGAGATATTGACCTAGAGGAGGGTGAGGTATGTACTTAAATGGAGGTATTTGCTCACGTATTCACGTTTATGAAGGGTGATAAAGTCAGGCGACGTTGTGGTTTTGTGTGCATTGTAGATGGTCCTGGTGGTGGCCTGCACCAACGCAGACTGGTGGCACGTGCGGAAAAATGTGAGGGGCCAACAAAAGGAGGGTTTTGTGCCCGCCAATCGTCTGCGACTTTTGCAAGCACCGGTTGCAGGGAGGCAGGGTTCTAAGGCCGATGCACTTAAGGCTGTCAAACGAGAGGTTTCAAGAGGCCTCACCATTCGCAAGGCACCTTCTGGTTAGTTTCACGAATATGCACACACATGGTATTTACATTTACTCTTCCACCGTCTTATTTCCTTGTCTGCAGCACGAAGCAGTAATGAGCTCCATTTCGATAGGGAGAACATCCAGAAATGTGAGCAGAAAGTGAATGCTGAATTAAGTCAGCTTCAGAAATGTGTCAAGGTGGGTCGCTCTGATAGCTTGGGTAATGCTTCTTATTAATCGACTTGTCTAATACATTATTTGGTAGGCGAGAGATAACTGCCTGGAGGACACATTGGCATGGCACGACTTTACGATGAAAAGCAACAATTTTGAGACGTGGATGAAGCAAAAGGTGAATTTAGTGATTAGCTGACAACTCGTTGCATAACTAAAATTGCCTATTCAATGTTGGATTTTATGCTTTGAGATTGACCAGCTTCAACGCGATAGTCGCAACATGAAAAGCCATGGTCCCAGTAGTACACACACTGAGGCAAGTTCTTATGAAATCAAATCATTTTGAGCACCTCGTGATTGTATCCGACATCTGACTATTCTTCACAATATAGACAACAATTGAGGAGATCTCGAAGGGAACTTCTTTGCTAGCTGAGATAAATGAGCTTGCAGATATTTTGACTGGAGTCGTGAAACCTTCGGAGCGTTTGCTTTACAAACGAGGTAGCGGGTAGGTTGGCAAAATATTAAAATACTCCATAGACACGTAGTATGCGTGTTTCTGAGCTTAAAAAAGAACCAGAAACATGAAAAATGACCTATGTAGTGTGTTTTTCATGAAGGCAAGAATTGGTAGGATGGTTTAGATTGGAAGCACTAGTTTTTCCGCCTACGCCATAATCACATAGTTATTCCAAGGTATTGATACTGACTTTTCATATAATAAACCCCTTTCTTGCCTTTTATCGAGCATACTGGGGTATGCTCGATAAAATAAGGCTTTTCCATGCCTTTTAACTTCAATTTGGTACAACTTTAAGACTACTTTATTTTGATAAGTGAAAGATTTTTTCTGTCTTCAGTGAACTGTTCTACAAGAAACCGGTCGAAAGAAGGATGAAAGACATTCGAATCCAGTAGGCTAAGCACACTTTGATTTTTCTTTTGTTATGTTCTTAATTCTAAAATTCCTTTTACTCCCCTAGGTGGGACACTTTGAATAAACGCAAGACATCTTTGGAGGCCTCTTTAACGAGCTCGAGCGGGTGAAAACAATTTGTATAAATCTTGCACATCGCTTTTTTTTGCCTCAATCTTTGATCAGCGAAAATTCACAGCATCTAAATCTGAAATATAATACAATATTCAACCTATGTATGGGTTGGTATATTTTTTTCAAAGAAATATGAACATGTCCTGTAGGTTAATATAAGATGGCGTAAAAGTATTACAGCTTATTAGTGAAGTGTAATTAAACCAAACTTCTGAATTCACATAGACGACGTTAACTTTTATTTGTATTCTCAGCTTGGGACAGTTCGAAAAGTTGGCTGAGACAATGGAAATTCTGCTCGGCGATCGCACTGCCCAACTTGAGACCATGCCGAATACGGCTTCCAACGCAGAGACCAACACTGAACTCCTGCGGCGAGTAAAAGTTAGTTTTTTGGCATATTTAATTATCCATGAGCTGAAATGATGCCCATTTTGGTTAAATATATGTCTTCCCTTTGTTACATAAAAACTGCTTCTAAAAGTCGGTGTTCAATGACCTGTTAATAAATGCAAGATGCGTTTGTTATTGCTTCAGGAAATCAAGGTGGAGAAACCCTTGCTCGGTGAAAAGATGTCCCGTTTGCGGTCAATGAGCAACAGGTAGTTATAAGATTTGCCCTTTGAATTGCTGAGCGCTATCTCGAACGCCACAAAAATGCTCTTCCTTCACAATTTTCACTTTTTCTTTTTCCCCTAGTGTCGCACAAACTTATCCCGATGATGCCCCTGCTGTAAAATCTCGTCTTCAGGCAATCGAGCGTCTTTGGTACCGACTGCAAGTAAGATTTCGGGGTCTCCTCCAATGATAACGGGAATAAAAATTCAAAGAGTATTGCCTTAGTTTTCATTATTTTACGCTATGGCCGTGGTTTATTTTAATAAAGCCAGATCTTTTGGTAATACCCATAAATGGGATACCTGAACCCCACCTAATGCACTGTGGTTCCATAGAATGTTGTGTTTGTGACACCCACATCTCCTTTTCCCCGATCAGGATCTTCTAAAACGCAGGGAAGAGGCCTACAGTTTAGCCGCTGCAGACTTCTCTTTGAGAGAGAAAATGAAGAACTTGGAGGGGAAGTTGAATTATGCGGAAGAACAGATTGACACGCTGGAACCCACCGGTGAGATCGTCTCCAGCCATTCACTTTTCCAGTCCCTTCTCCCACCAGCCACGCTCCACCAGAGGCTACAAAAAGCTGATGAGCTGGATGACGATCTAAATCTTTACGATGCTGCGTGAGTTTTTGTACAATCAGCAGTGATACTTTAGAGGCTCATCTTTTATTCGTATTTAGGGCAGTTTGATCTCTCTAACGAACATTCATTTCATAGTCATTTCTATAATTTTACCTACAGGTACCTCTCCGGAGGAAATGGTTCTATAGTAACTTCTGTGTTTACTGCATGAAGTATTGTTTGCCCACTTTTTGGCCAAGTTTATAATGCATGGTTTGCGTTGTCCATGCACACGCCGCCCCATTTACAAATTCTACTTCGGTCATGGTTTTAGCGCGGCGGAGCTGTGCGATGAGGCACGAAGACTGCCAGGGAGTAGTACATCAAAGGATAAGCTGGGTTCAGCCACCGATGCACTTGCTTTGAAAAATGAGGAGCTTAAACGAAAACTCGGGGCCAAGAAGGACAATCTCAGCAGTGCTGTCAAGGCACAGGTAGGCGAAATCTAAAATCATCATTGCAATTTAGGCATACTGTTTGAAATCTCATAAGGTGTGTAAGGGCAGAAGTAGTTTAATTATTGGGGGTTTGGGAATCTAGTGGCTTATCGCCAGGATAGTGATCAGATTGTGGGAGAATGAAGAGGCCCGCACAATCGACTATGCAATGTATCTGAACATTAGTCCACTCAATTACGGTCAGCATTGTCCCACAATTGAATTTTGGTAGTACCAAAAGTTTCTGACCCTATCGGTGTAAAAATTTTAAGTAAAAGTCTGTCGAAGGTGGGGACTATTTGAATCCCCTAACAGATTAAATGACAGGAGGAATCTACTGGACTTGTAAAGCTAATCTCAGGAGAAATTCGTTGCATTTGGCAAACTGAATCCTCCTCTCAACGAAAGTTAATGGAGTAGTGGGATGGAATTCAATCAAACAGCGGAGTGTAGATTAGAAAATATGCTGCTCTCCGTGAATTGCATTAAATTTCGTGCTTCATATTCGTGGTAAAACCTTCCTTCAAGTTTTACACAGCGACAGCATCAGCCGCTCTACAACTGTGAATATAAGACTCTAGTTTCCGTCCATTAATATCTCCTACGCTATTTATTCACACCTTAATTCCTTGTAGAACTTTGCTTCCGCTCTGGGCTCAATAGAAGGCAACATAAAGGAGCTAGACACGCGTCTACAGATGACTGAGCCGCTGGTGAGAATTTTTATTCTAATTATTTTCCCTTATCAATGAATCTCATGCATGCTCCAGTCTAAGTGCTTTCCTCCGACAGACCTCTCTCACCGACGTGGATAGGGAAAAGCGTCGGATTGACGGACTGAAGATTGAGTTACTGAAAAACATTACAGCTGTCACCGTAAATGAGGAACGTATCAAAGCTGCAAAACTTCCCAAGTAAGATATCAGCTTATTAATGGCTTTGATTGACGCTAACAACAAGCATTGTAGCGCTCCCCATACTCTCAATCTGATTGGCATAACTTTGTCTTTGCAGGGATCTTACGAATCCTCTGCTTTCCAAAAGCAAATCCATCCGGAATGCTGCTGGCATAGTGCTGAAGAGAGCAGAGGCACGTGGCAATGAATTGGAAAAGGTCATGGCCCATGTGAATTTCCATAACGACGCAAATGATGTAGAAGAATGGCTGGAAGAGAAGAAGGCCTCAGTTCAGAGCGTTCCGACGTTAGCGACTGGCAGTAGTCCCATGGAGAATCTGCGTCAAACTCGAGCGCGAATCAAGAAACTCGGTGACATTGAATCCGAACTGGCTGCAAATCAGAAGGTTGAAAAGTTGCCTTACCAGAATATTTAATCTGTAGACCAGTCTGTGAGTGCAGATGAATTTTTTTAATTCCTAGGCCTTAGATGAACTTCAGAATCGATCTCATCGTCTTTCAAGCTGTGTAGACGCTAAAAACTTCCCTAACCCCCAGAAGCGGGTTCAAGACTTGAATGATCGTCTATTGGATCTGCATAAATCCATCGGTACCAAGGTGAGAGATCTGACCAACGCCGAATCCGCAGCTCAATTTAATAGCGATGCAGATCAAATCATCAAAGCCTCCGTAGTCGCTCCTCAACTCGCTGCTGTTCCTGGAGATCTTGCTGAAAAAGTAATTCGACCCTCTCAATTGCCTCGGAACTATGCTGAAGCTGTCAATGCGTTGAATGAAACTGAGGTTTGTAAACTTTCTATTCTGTAAATGCGAATGTTCCGAAATTTTTTGGGCGCCCTGCATATCTATTCAGCAATGGTAATCTTGCGGATGAGCTTAAAATATCACTAAATCAGCACTTTCGCTACTAATGTTTCAGGAGAAATTTTGATCCAAATGTGTTTTTGCCCTACTGTGATTATACTGCTCAAAGTTAGAAAAGGTTGTTCCAAGTCTACTTTGTTTTAACCCTAGCTCCTATTGTTTGGCGTTACCAGTTTTCGTCGACCGAGAAGGATCACTTTTCCCATAATTGCGGCATTCTGGAGCCACGCGTCAAAAACTAAGGCAACTTTGGGTTTGCAGAGCCCGTGTCCTACACATAAAGAGCCGAAGGTTGTCATTGTCTTCAGTTGAAACGAAGGAAGATAGATTATCCCGTTAACTATTAAGTTTGCCTTTTGCTACTGAAATGATTACCAGTAGAAGTGAGATTGTGGAGGTAGTAAGGTAGACCGTAGGTTTTTCGTCTGCCCTACTTTAACATAAAATTGCAAATGTTAAATGAATAGGTGAATTTTATTTTATTCTGTGCTTGTTTATGGCTTTTTCGTTTGTAGAGGAATAGGCAGAAAGTTATGGGTGATCTAGCAAAATTGGATGACTTAGAGAAGAAGGCGAAGAAGGCTGGTGCCTGGACTCCAGAATTGGCGGCCCAAATAAAGCAAAAGAAGGAAACGTGAGTCTTCTATCAGCTTTACATATTTTCTTCTCGATTTTCCTACGCACGAGAAATTTTTGTTACTTCTAGGCTCCAAAAGCAATTAGACGATTTGGACAATAAAGAGAAGCGAAATAGGGATTTGGTTGTTTGGTATAAGACGGTAGATGAGATGAATATGCTTAAAGACTGGGCAGATGATCAGGGCGGACAGGAACGCGGTCACATGAGAAGAAACGCTAGCTTTCGGACACCGCAGGAACATGCAACTCAACGCAAAAGCCATGAGGTAAGTGCACGCAAGCAGAATCCTCCACTCTGTTAAGCTGAGATCTGCGAATCCTTTTATCTGTACCAGTGGAGTTCTTTTTAACTGAAAAATTTCTAGCATATGGTGGGTGCATTTACTTGAGTTGCCTACGGTTGTCCACATTAGCGGCTTCGAGACGAGATGAAGCGCAAATATCCACGCGTTCAACAGTTGTTGGACGTCAAACGGCGACCAATTCCAGCCTGTCTGGCAGACGATGAGCTTGCCAAAGAAGTTCGTCTAAATCTCCAACGCAGTTGGGCAAACCTTCAGTCGGTTGTCGATGCGCGATCTCAACAGCTGGATGATGCAATGTCCACCATGAACCTCCTTAGTGAAATGGCTGATCTGACGAAGGCTCTCAACGCCAAAGCGGCTGATGTCGATAGGCTGGTAAATGGAAAGTCGAATCAGAATGACGACTTGGCGACGAAGAAGATACTTGTACGTTAACCACACCTTAAAAAATCTTCATTCTTGAACCCGGTTTGGATCAGTGATTCTTCAGTAAACCACGTTGATCACATAGTTCAACCATGATAACTCGTTCTGTGAAGTAAAGCTGAGTTTTGCCATTAGAGGCGTGACTCCCAAGGATCTAACTAGCTGAAGTATCGTTGAAAATGCCTCATTTTTATCTTAAGGGTCTAGATTTCCCTACACTGTCTACATTTTTGACTTGCAGGAGGTTGAGAAGTACACGAAAGAGACGGAGCCAAAGGTAACGAACCTTGGAAATCGAGTGAGCAGGGTATTGTCTGCTTCCAGCATCGAACCAAATTTGGCGAAACCATTAAAAAACGGTATTGTTGAGTTGGAGGGTTCACTAGGAGATCTGAAGGATAAAGTGAATTCAGCAAAGTGCGCTTTTTTTCTCATTTCGGTAGTCACCTCGTAACCGTAATCAGATAATGATGGTATTTTGACTCGTAGGAGAAGTCTCTCCTTTCAAAGGCGAATTAACGCGTTCGATGAGAAGGTAGATGACCAGCAGCAAGGCATCACAAATGCTCTTGCTTTTATCAGCGCTACTGAAATCGGTGATGACCCAGAGCAAATCGAGGTACGTTTCGACACTAAGTCGCATGAGAGGGAATTTCTATTCAAAAGATGTGTTAAGCTATTTTACGAAATACCTTTAATCCATGCTTAACCTTCTCGTAGCTAGAGTCGGTCACTGGCTCTTTACGTACAAGATATGAGCTCTACAAACTTTAACAATTACCAGGATTATACTTTTTTCTATCAGAAAATCAGAAATCGATGGCAGACATTCATTACCAATCTCCCCAAGTTGGTAAATGGCGTGGACAGCTGCCTGATAGAGGGTCGGAGGTTGTCGGATGATCTGGACACATTGATAAATCCCAAAATGAGACAAGCAGCACAGACAGCAACAGTACCCAGCCCCACCGCTTTCGGTCTAACCATCAACCAGATGGCCACACAGCCGCAGTCGACTTACCCCTTCTGCAACGAGCAGTCAGTGCGAGCGGGTGCCGATCAGGTCCGCTCACAGGTGGAATGTCTTGCTAGAGATAAGGGTCTTCTTCAGGAACAGGTCCGCCTTGTTCAGAGCCGGATCGATCGCACTGGGGATATATCACAGTACGCTTTTGTCATCATCCTGTTATTAAGTCCTTCCAACACTACCTTAAACACCGTTTTCATCGCTATAGCTTCAGTCAGGCATGGGCAGATTTAATGGAGTTGATACGAAACCGAAGTGCTCATCTGACCGCTTTGAGTGCAGTAACACCCAAGAGTACCTCAACACTGGCAGCACAGGTGAAGAAGCACGAGGCCTTGGAGACCGAATTTGTCTCTATTCAGCAACAGGTGATTTTGTCATGATTTAACGCTCCCACTTATGCACTCGCATTTGGGATTCGGACTTTTAAGCTGCCTGTTATTTGAAACCCTACTTTTGACCCAATTGCATCCTTATTCTACGTAATTACTCTGTTCCAGAGTTTTTACTTCGGTTCTCGAATCCATGGTCACAGCTAACCGTCTATTACATTGATGCAGCCAGTTTTGGACCTTTAATTCTGATCATTTAGATATCTTTAATCCTCGAATTAAAGACAGCTATGGGGAATCTCCATTTACTGTAGACGTTTTGCCTACCACCAGCCTGAAACCGAACACTGCCTTTACTGATATAGAGTGCATTTGTATCGTTGCCTTCTTTGAAATGGGATGACAAATCTCATGCCAAAATGCCAAGGTTTCTATTTCATTGGCTTATGAATGGCTCACTCTAGACTATGCATGGTTTCTGGATGACTGATAATCTGATAATATTTGTTGTTTTCTGATCAAGGTTGATGATGTGATTAGCAAAGGACAGGAGCTGCTCTCAATTCTACGAGAATCAAAACCGCATGGTGGAAGGCGAAATTCCAAGACAGAAACCCTTATTTCGGACCGCAGTCAGCGCCTTCTAGATGCTTTGAAGGATCTCGAAGCCAAAATGGTCGATAGACGCAAACAGCTCAATCATTGGAGTCGATATCTCCAATTCTCTGAAAAGGTCTGCATCCTTTTTTCCGATTTATGGTCATGTATGCATATCCACAGAAATTATGCTCTAGACCATGGGTTGAAAGCGGAACCACTTTGGCTGGGATCCTCACTGATGTACACTCGAGCGACCGCTTATGATAAGGCAATACCATTTATTTGCTTCGACAATATAAGTGAGTGTCCTATCAGAGCTCAAACGGTGCTTTAAGTCTTCTGTATTGGTCCATAGCCGTGAGTTGGGGTTATTAGGACGCTCTGGAGATACACTTGGATGCATCTACTCCCGCTAGCTTGACTAACGGTGTCTGGATTGTTCAATGCACGCTATTTTCACCTAACACGTAATACTGCAGTATTATGCCCTATGAAAGGATCAGTGGGGCGCAGTTTATTGTAAAGTAGGTCTTTTAAAGGGAGTTTTGCCATTTAATAGCATTAAATCCTCGTTACTGCTTTCGGTAGGTGCGAGATGTCCTATTCTGGTGCAATGAAGCGGAACAAGAGATCGTCACAATCGAACCGATTGCCAAAACAGCCGCTGAAGCCTTCGCCATGATGGATCAGAAGTTTTCCACTGGTCAAGCTAATAACAACTCCAGGGTTCCTGAATCAATAGACTGCAGTCAGGCGGAACTCCTGCAGGCAAACTGCTTCCGCATGTCTGACGAGCTTCAGCAACGCTGGAAACCGATTTCGATACAGCTTGTAGCTGAGGCGGAGTCCATGATTGATGCAAATCACTTTGCAGCCAGTGATGTGAGTATGCCTTCTCTACATGACCTCGTATAACTGCGTGAATTGCGTCATATCCGTGGCCATAAATTACCTTCTAGCTGAAAAATAAGGTGGATCAGATGGTAATAGCGCAGCGATCAATCGAGGATGGTTTGAAGAATTACAATCGGTGGATTCTACAACTCCTTGATTTACTTCTGCTGAAACGCGAAATTTCCAAATTCTCCAGCCAAACCGTAATTCAACGCGCCCGAATTGACGCGATAATGGAGGAATGCAGCAGCGTTCAAACTGCTCCCAAATATGCCAGTTGTAATAAGCTTCATTCAAGCCTTGATGTGAGTTGCACACTAAGCTTTTGATGGTTCAAGATGCCATTAAAAGCATCCCTATAATTGTCCCCATAACTTCGTCTGGTCCAACTTTTTTGTAGGTGAAGAGTATGATACAGCGGACAGAAAACATAGTAAAGGTCATGAAAGCGAACGATGATAAAGTTGCCTCTCTGGTGTCCTCGGCGAACCTCATGATACAGAAGAAGCATTATGCCTCGACACAAATTCATGAAGTGATCAACAGAATGCAGATAGCCCGGGTCTCTGTTGGACAGGTAAGTACCCAAACCAAAACTCCCTAGCTCGATTAAACTTGTCAAGCCTGAATGTCCCTGTCCACAGCCCGATTGCTATGGTAATTGTAAGTGCGATACGGAACGTCTGTCCGTTTTATCCGGCTAAGGGGGATCATAAATATGAATTCCGAGACTGTGAACTGAAAGCAGGGATCTACTTTGGTACGGATAGTTAATGACACAGACGTGGAGCAACATTGTATACGCTGACATTACTTAAGTGACCTACTGCTGCGAATCTTGGTGTCGCACCTCAGTACAAACTGTGCTTGAAGTCTTCTGTATTGCTTAATGCTCGCGGATCTGGATTTTACACTACTGATTAATCAATGTCCACGCCACCACTGTTGCACACTATCTTGATCAATGGGGTCGGGACTGCTCTACACATGAACACTCTTGGCACGTACTGCCACGTCAGCATGCCTAGCGGGGACTTAAAGTTAGAAGTCTCAGTTTAAATAGAAATCGTCCCTTACAGTGATTGCTGTTTTTTGAGAAACTGATACAGGATCGTTCAAACAGCTTATATTTGGGGATCTGGGGACTGGTTATACAATTGAATATGATTTAGTGTTAAAATTTTCACTGCACTATTTGCAACGCTTAAAATCAGATCTGTGCTGATCATCTGGAGAGCCTCAATCGACGTCTTGAACAAGTCGTGTGGGAGGAAGATGCTAGTGATACTGAGGCGTGGCTCACAGAACGGGAAAGTGAGTTGAACATCATGATGACACCGAAGGCTCTGCACCGGAGTCAGTCAATTTCGAAGAGGAGCTCGTTCATTGAAGAGGTGGCTGCTGTGAGGACTCAGCTTGAGATGCTGCAAAGACAAGATAAGTTCCAGGCAAGTGTCTCAATCAATCAGAACAGGGCAACATAAAATTGCTGTGGAAAGTTGGCAAATGGATCCGTCTTTTTTCAGACATCAATTTTGGGCAACAAGGATCACATTGATGAGATTCTGACACGTGGAGCAAAACTGGTAGAAGTGGAGGGGAAAATTCCTGCTAGAGAAGGTAGCACTAATGGCCAAGATATCAACAGTCGCTGTACAAATATCAGCCGACGTTGGAAAAAGCTCAGAGATTCACTTGCATCTTCGTCTTCCGCATTGGAGGCGTCCCGGGATCTTTCGCGCTATCAAAATGAGGTATGATCAACTTCGTTGTATCGGGTCTAAAGCTCCTTTTTACATTCAGGCGGATGCTTTGGAAGGATGGCTTCGTGAAAAGGATATCCTCCTAGCCAAGGGTGATTTTGGATCTGACTATGATCATTGCGTATCTCTGAAGGACAAAATCAGCGAACCCGCCGCTGGAAAAATCGTGAGTTTTATCCTCTTCCTCTTATTGTTAGTTGATATAGATGGTGGTTTTCAGCATATTCACTTCACTATTAAGGTGAACGATGCCACAATCCGCGACTTCCGATCGCTTTCCGACAGAATTTTGCAGTCACTTCGCAAGTCCCCAATGGGAACGCATAATTCCATTGTGGTTTTGAACAAGCAAACTTCTGACTATGTGGATGGACGTACCGCCGACATTTGCGACCGCTGGAGTCGTGTCCAGGAAAGTCTTAGTAGATATGCCAAACTGTTGGAACTCGCTGCAACCATCCACGAGGTTATAAGCAAGGTTGACGGTCTCCTTATCCAAATCAGTAATCGTAAGTCAAAGGTGAGAGAACAATCCAATTTTAACAAGAAAATTATATTTTAGCTTTTTATGCCGCCAACATATTTGAATGGATTTGTCTTTTAGGCCTCCGTAAGGGACGACCTGGGGAAAATGTTGACCGTCAGTGAATTGGAAGCTCTTTTACGAGAGTTACAGACAAACGAACGGGATGTTGCTGCTATTGAAGCACAGACGAAGAAAGTTGAAGAAGAAGCAAAGAATGCGGTTGAATCATTTGCCTCGAATGTTCCCAAGACGCAGACATCTGCTTTAATTCAACAAATAAACAGCAAGATGGTAAGCCGGGAGCAATTTCACAGTCTTTCTTTGCCTTTCTTAAACTCCTTTATTTTTTTGCTACAGAGTTATTTGGAAGCCGTAACAAGGGAAACAAAGGTGCTTCAGAAGGAACGCCGTGAGTTGCTTGAATCAAAGCTAGCTGCACAACGCATATTGGAGGTGAGTTGGCGGTGATATATGAGAACTGACACCAAATAAGTTATTACTATCCCCTGTCACTGCTGAATTTGATATGTTCAAATGTAAAAGTGGTCCTGTCTTCGTGAAGTTCCACCGATCTAATCAAGTTTTGGCTAGAGTATACCATTCGTTTCATATCATCAGTTTGTTATCCGATACCCAAGGAGCCAAAATGACCCGCTTCCACTAATAAGGTGACCTGTGGATATCTCTCTTCAGGGCTGCCGCCAACTTGTCGACTGGTCAAATGGAGTCGAGAAAGAGCTGAAGCCGCATATTGTGGGCACAGCAATGGTAGGACTAGTAGGCAAGCTGGCCATGCTAAAGGTGGGAAAATCAGCTACGACGGACGGAGAAAGTGGGGAGAAACGGCGGGCCTTTATCGTGCGCATGCGCCGACGTCTCACCGACTGCCAGTCAGAACTGCCACTGCGACAGCAGCAACTGACGCGACTACAGTCACAGGCGCAACAGTTGAAGTCTGAAACAATGGAGAGAAAGGCCGTACCGGGTGAAATAAAACAGGCAGATGAGGCACTCAAGAGGGCTGCCGATATTCTTGCTCGTCTGGAGATTCAAGTTGATATTGAGGAGAAGCGGCAGGTTTGTGATCCATTTGGTAATCGCTATGGTTTTTTATGTTAGATTGCTTCTTTTTTGGGAGGGTAAGACCCAGTTTCTCTGAGATAACATCTCTCACTCGTCCCTATCTTTTTGAACATGTCGTGTTCTAATCATCCCTATAGACACACAAAAGAGGTAGAACATAGACCAAGGTTATGGGTTATCTAATGGAGGATTCATCTTCACTTCAGGCTTTTGCAACTACTGGTAAACAGGAGGACCGTTGGATAGAATCAGTGCAAAGCCAAGCTCAACAAGCTGTTAAAAGTGCTTTTCGCGGTCTTGCAACAGATTCTGATAACAGTGACGATGAGGTGAGTTCGCTTGTTTGTTCACAATCTCACACGTCAATTTTGTGTTTCTCTAGACGGACCAGCCAATGATTGTAGCATCTACGAACGGTATACAGCAGTATGCTGCTCCTCCCTCTGAAATATCACCGCAAGCTTGTCTGGCGATGCTCGATTCCTTGGCTTCGAGTCTAGAAGACCGAAATACAATGAAAAAACAATTTGATGAACTCCAGCAGTGTCATACGACTTCCAAAGAAGCTAAAGAGGTAGGCTTTGGTTGTATGCTCCATTTATATGTAATAAATACCCTTTTTAGATTTATACACCAGACAAGGTGAAGGAGGATAAACAGCTACTCGACAAGACTCAAGCTAGGGCATTAATGATAAGTCAGATGATCGCAAAAATGCGTGAACAAGTGGAGACTCGTACGGAGTGTGACAACTGGTTCGTGTCGGCCAACGAAAGTCTAAAGTGGATGAAAGAAAACCAATCGCTGGCTGCCATTACCTATGACTGGCGTGTTGTACTCAAAAGATTTGGGGAAAACGTTCCCGGCTCTGAGAATGACCAAACATGTGGGCCCAAAGGGTCGAATGGAATGGCCAGGAAGATGGCTGCGCATCGGCGCTTCAATGTCGACGTAAGCTAATATCTCACACCTCAAACTAGTTTGAGGTTCCTAGGTATTTTTCTAGAAATTCACGCTGTAGTAACATCCTCTCCCTACAAGTACTTGGAAGCACGGCTATTTAAAACAGTTTTTTTTTAATCAGGTTGACAGAACGATTGCTCGTGTAGCACTTTTTTGCTAACTGACTTAAATGATTTATAAATACATGTTCATTAATAATGAGGTCAATATTAATGAAGTATGTGACTTTTCTACACTCAGATTGACATCGGTCTAGAAATGGTCGACCGATTGTGCGAACAGGGCGAGCAATTGGTTCGCTTGAATCCCAAGAAGGCGACCAAGGTGAGTCAAATGGTAGGGCAGTTGCAAGCAGCGGCCACGCAACTTCGCAGTACCTGTGCGGAGCGCGCATTGCGACTGAACGAGGCCAACGAGTTGGTGAAGTGGGGCCAGCTCATGGATGAGGCCTTAGAGGCAGCCAAACATGCTGAGGCCCAGTTGATGTCCGATGACTACCATAGAGGCGAGAATGGACTGAAGCGGTTGCTAGACAAACATGAGGTGAGCTCTTAAAAAGGCTATATTCTTAAATTTTTTAGAACAAATCCGAGTATTATTCTTGTTCTATTCTGCAAGACAGGCAATGATTTCTGTCACTGTAGCATGAAAATGAATGAAATGGAAATGAAATGGAAAAATTATTTGAACATATACTTACTGCTACGTTTACCATTGTCCTCTTAGACGTGAATATACTTGTATACACTGATGGGCTGATCTATCTTCTTCTCAATTAGTTAACTAGCAAAGTTGGCAAGAACAAGTGTCAAAATTCTTATTCGAGGGTTGAAAAATCCTTACTAAGTTAGAATCTTCAAAATTAGGTTGTCTTCTGCATTAATAGATAAAGTAATGCGACGGATTTCTTCTAGGTAATAGCTCGTGACATTCAGGAGACTCAGAGGGCTCGAGCGAAGAGTCTCTTGAAGACAGCTACTGAGGCGGAGAAGAAAGGTCACTTCGCGGGTGCAAGGATGGTCAATGAGGCGAAGGAGTTAACCAACACCGTGGAGGTTACACTGCCGCAGTTGGCGCAGGCTCGTTTGGATGCCATACAACTTATGATTACCTGGCGTCGACTGGAAAAGGATTTGCGAGTAGAAAATGACTGGCTCAAGGAGCAGCTCAACAGTCCCCTTCTCGACATTCAATCATCTGCCGTGAGTCTGCCATCAAATTTTAACCATCTCACTCTTAAAGCTTAATTAGCAGTGATTTTTAAAAATATTTGCGGCTCCACAATGCAAGCGTGAGCAAAATTTTCCAATTTTACGATCCTGTGTGAGTAGGTTAAGTTGATTTTTCTGAATAAGACGTCTAAACCCCTTGCTGAACTCTTTTTTTCGAATTAGTGCCGTGCATATAATGCTTTTCGGTTGACTCTCTGTGCGTCTTGACTTCGTAAAATCATTCAGCGTCAGTCCAGCTTTTAAAATAATCCAGAAAATTGCAACGTATTTTATTGAGGACTGCATAATATTTGATTTATGATGACAATGTTAAATATTTTTAAAATTAGGGTGTTCCAGTCTAAAATAAAATTATTTGACTCATTTTATGGATGACACCCAAGACTAATGGAGTAGCATGGATCTACCGTTATATCCACTTTGTACATTTTTTGTATATTTGACAACGTTGAGTCTCTATCTCGGATCATTGCCATTAATTTCGAGTTGAGATAAAGACGTTCCGTCAGCACATGATTAAATAATAAATTTCAGTAAACACTATAAGACAGCAATTACTCTTATTTTTCTTTAAAGTCTGTAAACTGCTAACTGTCGGTCACTTTTTTTTCATTGTTACACAAAAAACATAACTCTAGCACCCCGAGTCTTTCCTGTCCGTTCTGGAGGAGTAGCATAATGCCACTGCACATCCCCATTCACTTTAACGTCGTCCACGCTGCTCCTCTTGGTCCCTATCCCACTTCCAGTATCATAATGCGATCTGTGCTTCAAGAGCCACATATAAGTCAGAAACGTCAGCGATTGAATTAGTATGAAGAAAAAATGACTTGATTTAGGCGTTGGTGGAACATCTCGTCAATTCCAAAGTACTAGGAGTTTTAATTCCGTTGTGAATTGCAGTGAAGAAAAGTACCTAGCTTTAAACTGTTGCCGTAGTATTCCTATTAGCAATCGCTTCTCGTTGGAATACATGTCCGGAAGCAAAGCCATCTACTGTATCATTTCCGCCTCCGCCTCCTCCTCCTCCTCCTCTTATTCAAATGACACCTACTCATCTTTCCTTGATTCATCCAGCTACCGAAATTGTGCAGTAGGTACCTACATACCTTCATGTAGGTACTATAGACAGGTCTACCATGGCGTTGTCAAATCGCTGGAGCATTCCTGTTACTTCCGTTTACCTATTCATTCCTGCAGAATAGTAATTTAGTGTTAATGTGCAGGAATTATTCCTTCAAATATGCAAAGAATTGGGTCAGCCTTCTACTCTTACAAAACCGCCCAGGGAGAGCGGCCAAGGCTCCTGACGAGAAAGTAGTCGGTTTATGTTCTCTCTTACACCATGAAAGAGGCACAGATGATGATGGTCAAATGTATAAGTAGCTACGTGTCTACATCCTTTGCTATCCCTTGGTACTTGCAAGAAAACGATCTTAACAATGTCTTCAACCTTAACAATTTTTTTTCCTTTTGAATGTACATTAAGTTGCAAAATCTTGATCAAAACACTGCGACGAGACAACTGAAATCGCTATCCGAGTTGGCTTCTTGTCTGGCAGCCCAAAGTCCCAAAATTGACGAGATTGTAGAAAAAGTAAATAAACTGACCAACGACGATTCTCGGAAGACCAAATCCCTTCTAAGCGACCTTGGGACTCTTCAGGAGGCTTCCCATTTAGCCAATCAACTCATGAACCAGAAATCCGAATTGGAGTCACGAGTCGGTGCTGTGGGTACATGTCTGATCACCGAGCATATGTATCTTCAGGTATGGACGCGTTTATGAAGGCCAAACCTTCATTGCGTGGAGGTGTTTAATTTGTTTTTTTTTCCACGGTAGCATGTCCATGACATTCAAGAAGCACAGGAGTGGATTAAGGCCCATCTTTATCCAGTTTCCAAGCTAGCACCAATGACAGATTCCAGTGGCACTAAAGCGGCCCTGCAGAATGTCTCCCGTCTACGTGATGATGTTTCAGCCTTTAGACGAAGCACGATTGGTCAGCTCTCAGCGCGATTGCAGCAGCGTTCTTTCACAGACGACGCAAACGTCAACAACTTTGTGCCACCTGAGGAGAGAACCCAGGCAATCGTGAGCGACGATCTGCGCAAACTTGTTGAGAAGCACCAAGGTAGCACTAAAAATCCAAATCAAAAGGACATGCAGGCAAACCTGAATAGAGAAATGGTTAGTTTTGGCCTTCTTTGTTACTTGATTTTGACGATTAATAGTTTTCTTCAAGGTACTAAGGTTCCATTATCTTTTATAGCATTCTAAAGATATTTTTAATTTAGGTATTAAATATTAATAGTAAAAGGCAAGCTTAAATCAAAGTCAAGATCTCGTCTGAACCAGCTAAATTTAACAATCGGACAGATTTCCTGCCTGACACCTCCAGAAAGCTTTAGCGCCCTTATACACAAGAATGCAATTTTTGTCAAAGTTGGAATCATATCTAAGTGCAATTGATGCAAATAATTTTTTTACTATTGAAGGCGAATCTCCTAACCAATTTTGATGTCCTATCAGCATACCTGGAGCTAATTGAAGTTCGTCTAAAACTGAGGATAAAAATAAATGCGTACAACACACAAGGCGATGAATTCAACCAATTTTTATCCAGCTTTGACGCTGACATAGAAAGCAGAGACTACGGTGTGGATCTGGACGAATGTGAAACTCTCTTGGCCAAATTTACTGAGCGGATGGAAGTAAGGGCGGCCTTGAATTAGAGACTACTTATTCTGCTAATAAGTAAAAAGTGCTTTGACAAGTATTTTACGCACTTAGAGCACTTCCAATTCGGGCACCTCCCATTTAACAAATCTGACTAACCGCGCCAAACAGCTCACAGAAACTGCTGACGACCTGATGGGCAAAGTTGATACGGAAGAGCAAAGAGTAAAGAAGTCACGGATGCAAGAGTCGGATGGATGGACATCTGTACCGCAGGAGCTTCTCAATCTACGTAGTGATGTTCAACTCGACATGAAAACCGTACAGGAGAGACAGGTTGAACTAACACAAAGGTGGGCCTCTGTGCGTACTTGCATGAAACGAAGGAGGGAGGTAAGTCGAACCGACTTTCTTTTCCCCTTTTTGGCGCATGAACCATTTAACAATGAGGATCTTGTAGAATCTTCAATCCGCAATGCGAATACATGTTTACATGTCCGATGTGGACGATCTGCTTGAGTGGATTGTAGACAAGTCGCCCGAAGCTCGTGACAATAAGAAGAGTGCCGCTCTACTCGGTCGTATTTCCAGTCTGAAAGCCACACGACCTGAGATAAATCCTCAGACCTCCACTGGCCTTGAAAGGGCTCTCAATGAGCAAGAGAAACTGCGACGAGAAGTTAATGCTATGAAGAAACAAGTCGAAAAACAGGAACAGTAAGTTGGATGTACAATTTAACTAACTAGAAAAAAAGTGCATGTATTAACACCCACTAATGCAGAATGAGTATTTATTTCTTTAAAAGTTAATAATAGGTCATTTTAATCTCTGGCTATGTTTATAGTAAAAACGTAAATGCAACATTTTTCTGCGGAATTCTGGGTCGTTTAACACAAATACCATTTACGATAAAAATCCAAATCCTTATAATCGTTTTGAAGGACACTATAAACAAGTGCACATGAAAGGAATGAAAGACACAAGAGCCATTGGTGTGAAATCAGTGGACAGATTAGTAATAAAAAAGTTACTTCAACAGTAGTTGGAATCAGCGTCTATGTGCTGTTTGTACTCATAACCTGGCCAGCATTCCAATCACAAGTTAGACATCCTCTATTCGAGTATTGGTGGAAATGGCGAAATGGTAGCAGTTACTAGGGCTTGAAAATGCATCTCTTTTATGCCCCAGCCATTTTCCAAGTGGCATAAGCTAGAGGTTTTCTAGTATTAAGTGAATTTGAGCTGCTTAAGTTATAAATATTTTGAGCACAAGCATGCTATTTTGTCCATCCTAATGTTCTTTTATGTAAGAGTTCCAGCTCTCGTTGCCTTGACATCACTACTAGCTTTAAATCTCGTCGTGGCAGCATAAAAACAATTTAAACACTAGTTTAAAACATTTGGACTAATGATTTGGTTTTAAATTTGAGTCAAACAAAAGTCAACAGGTGAAAGCGTCTGATACTTTTTATTCATTGGAATTATCACTATTGCAATCTACAGGGCTTTTTTAATGAGAGGCTGACTGCGAAGGACACTTTCGCGGAAGACTTTGTCGCTAAAAACAAACAGCCTAGCGCTAGCCGCCTCCGTTTCTATCTCGCTTTTATTTCACAGCAGTCTGTTCTCTTTCGCATGTAATCATGTGATCACCTAATGCCAGTGCCAAGAAGAAGTGTGACATTCCTTCCTTCATCCCGATTGTCTTCTTTCGAGTACTTTTTCGTAGTGTTTGGCATGAGTTCTTGCGTTTTCATGTAAAGCTAGGAATATTTTTTCCAACTGCCCGACCAATTTCAGCTGTTCCAGAGGGAGACGTTCTTCTCGCAAACCCTCAAGTCGTATTGCATCGAGTAAATCTACCTCAAAGGGAATTTTCGCTGTGCAATTCATTGCTCGCAAAGGAAGGATAATCATCTGGGGATAGAGTGGGGTCTTGGAGGTACTGTATGGATGGTAGATCAACAGGGATTTTATGTTCTCTTATGTGGAGTACAGAAAGGGAGTAGAGTAATATAAAGTACATCGAAAAGGAGCGATAGACCAGCAATGCTTCATAACGCATAAAAACTAGTATATTTTACAAGTCCCTGCAAGATGAAAGAAGTCAATGTAGCGAATCACGCAAAAAACCGCAGACTTCCTCCGTCTACTTAGTAGGCTGTGAATTATTTATCAATACACATTTCAATTCAGACAAAAGCACACTAAACTTTTCCACGAGTTTTTTACCAACTACAAAGAAATCGCATCTGAACCCTTCTAAGCACAAGATTGCCAAAGAAGGGGTTTAAAATTTTAGGAGTCTGGGAAGTTAATGCCTACCTCTATTGTGTTTTGGCCAAATCAAAAGGCTAGAAGTAGGTACCCTTTCTTAAACAGGTTATTATTCTCTACTGTTTTCTTAGTGTCTAGAATAATGACATATTTGGGTACTTCCTCATTATCCACCGTGTGTGAGAACCCGTCAAATGATTTTCCTGTCCACAGAGAGTGCGACCGCCTGAAACAGGACTGTCCAGACCGCGCACCAGAGGTGGAAAAACAATGGAAGCGCCTTGAGACTGCTTGGAACTCGCTACAGATAGCAGTGGGTGGAGAGCGACAGCGACTCTCAGAGGCTCAGAAAGTGACCCAGTGGCAGTCACGATGCGACCTCCTCTGTGGCTGGGCTGACAAACAACGCCTTGCAATGTTGGCTGTCCAGGAGATTCCCATTGACCTCAGCGAGGCCCATAGCCTCCTCGATACCCACAGACAGATACGCTTACAAATCACCAAGCGCACGCCAGAGAGGGAAGAGATTATCAGGTGACGATTGCTGCCATACTACCTTTTTTATGAGGGACGTTAAAGTCAAACAGGATTTTGAATCAATGCAAGAGAAGCACACACTTTAAGGAGTATAAACCGCCTCTATTATACCACATATTCCTCTCGTTAGCTTCAGAGTAAGAGTTTGGGTAGCACAAATAAACCACCTTACGAAAGTGCACTATACTTTGTCATCGTTACTAAAATCGTGACTTTAGAGAGAGTTCTTTTAGGAACCCACACTTCATTAACAATAATGATGAGATTGGGAGTTCTGGATTTTTAATTAATTGCAGCATTCACCACTTATGCGATTATCAAAAGCGAATAGCCCTCTTAATATGCAGCATGCATGCTGGTAAATGATTCACCATGTTCAACATTTTTACGGAGACGTGCCTTTCGTGTACAATTTCTCCGCGTGAGTTAGGCGTCGATCTAACGTCAAGACCTAGGAGTTCCGCACGCCTGACTGTCGGGACTGTGAACTGGGATCCTCACTGATGCACGGTTGAGCAGCCGCAGGTTAAATGCCGATACCGTTCAAGTGTCTAGACAGTGCCACTGGGCTTGCCATCACAGTATAAGCGGCACAAAGATTCCATAAAACCACAGACGCACCCGTTCATTGTGACAGATGCAGGCCATTCTGACTAACAATGTCTGACTGTACTCCGGCTATAATCAATGAGGGCTTACCACCCCGTATAGCTCTGTCACGATGACATATCTGCCTAATCCATGCGCTTAAGCTTAAAGGCTTCTCTCTTATTAATTTCTGTTCCATATGCCTCAATACGTAGGCAATAGTTGAAGGCATATTTCATTTTTTCAACAATTTGGATGACAAAATTTATGACGTTCTCGTAAGCTGTAATTAACAAACTGACTCAGTTTCAATGCTCGTAACTTTAGGACGTTTTTGCTGTTGTCTCGTTTCAGTACCCACCGACCAATAAACAACTTACATTTATCCACTTTTAAACCACCTTAAACCTTTTTAGTTTCAAATAGACCGGGTGTATGTTTCATAAGCCACTTAAAGAATGCAGTTTCTCATTATCTAAAGTTTGCATAAGTGAAGCACATACCAGTAGGTGAGATACTCCGAGAGTTCCCTGAAGACAAATGAAGCCACAGTACTCGGAGAGAATATGTATTTTCTACATACAGAAGAGCTGGAGGCCAAGCAGCCCTGCGGATGTGGTAGCGGAGCCCCTACGTGGCCCCTTACCAAAACCAAGATTTAAACAAACAATAAACGTATTGCAGCGGACAACCTGTTTGTATTTATTTTTTTTTCAGTTAAAATCAGATTCATAATCAGTTAAAACAGACTGGATATTAGTACCACCTTATAAACACGTGAAAATGTTTCTAGATGACGAAACAGTCTGCCAATTCCATTTATCTCTTGGATTTCAAGTGGTCAATGGCGCTGTTGCTACTTCTTCACACTCTAGTATTTGAGTTTTCGAACGGCAAATGCGGTCTAAATTTGTCTGGTTTTTGTTTCTCACAACTTTAATGGGGAAGAGGAAGTTAAATGTTAGTATGTTTCATTTCCAGAGCGCGCCTTGATCGGAATGACCTACTTTTGAATGCAACAATATAGGGGATAATTTTGCAGGAAAATGTTCCCTGTCCACTCAACTGACGAAAGGAAACATTATTATTATCAACCACTACTGCTCAGTGCCTACTTGGCTTTACTTTGTATGGCTCATTATCCCTAACCGCAAGCCAATTACCATTGGACTCTATTTATGAAGCTCTTCAATGCCTTGTCCTTAGACATCAGTTGCAATTATCTGCCCATGAGCAAGGGACGAATCGATCCGAGTAAATTCGTTCCTCCCTTTTTGTTGAATGGAACGTCAAAAAGGGGGACACTGCTTTAAGTCTTCCAATTGCACTGCCACTGCTACCTTTCGGTAGGCGCTTTATTTCCATGTTTGCGTCACGCATACCGTCTCCACTATGTGTCGCAAGCGGGGAGACTGCCGCCAGGGAATACAACCTTTCAAAGTTGGCGCATGAACTCTGGAGGCTTTTCAACTTTTCAAGGTTTTGTATGAAAAGGGATATTATTTTAGATAGATACAATAGAAGAACACGACCAACCTTGTTCATGGAAGAAACATAAAACCCCATTTTTGACTGTAGGACTTGCTCGAAAACAGTGTTAGTGAAAGGGAGTAAATACGTAAAATAAAAACAAGTTCTTCTGATTTCATTTAAAGTAAAGGAGTTTATGGTGCCTACTGAGGAGTTTGGGAAACCTTTTAGTTTTGTCTGACCGATCTTGGTACATAAATTGACGAAACAGGTGGGAAGATAGCCTTACCCGAGTTCTTTCACTTATTTGTTCGTTTTTTGTAACCTATGTTTATATTGCCTTGGTGCAGTAATGCAACCTATTTCCTGTTTCACTTCCTCATTTTCTTTAGAGCAGGACAGGACCTTTCCAACTCTATTCCTTCCTCAAAGATAGTCATTCAAAAGTCGACAGAGAAACTGGAAACCGCGTGGTCTCAAATGCAGTCCTTGTGGGGTTCAAGAAACAGTCTCTACGAAAAGAACCTGGATCTCAGAGTACGGTATTTTTCCCTTTGACTTTTTATAAAATCTCTGCAAAGTGAGCATGAAAATTTTGCAATGATCTTAATACAATTCGAATTGCTTTAAGTGTCAAATCAGTCTCTTAAATATGGGACCATTCCACCTGTAAAGTTTATTTGAACGCACTGCAAGCCAGCTTGGAAATCGTTTTATTTGCAATTTACAATATATTTACGTTTTGTCCCGTGACACAGTGATTCTTTCGAAGGGCTAGTAAAGAAGGAAACTGGAGTCCCATAGAAGCCATGAAGGCAGATGCATTGGCATGCATGATCCACGTGACATAATTGATGGGGTGGGATGTTTGAATCACTCTCTTGTTTGCCTACTGTTGGCGTGCACTTCGTGTTATGGAAGTGGTTCGTCAATACCATGCTCTTCCAGATGTAGTTTTAAATCTCCCATCCCGTCCTTTGTCCTAGATCGCGTAAACAGACGAGGGCAGGGGAAAGTTGTTAGGCAAAGCTCAGTTAGTTATAGGTTGGATCATTCATCCGTGAAATGGGATTCAAACGACAACGCATATGTTGACAAAACAAACCAGTCGAAGAGAGGGCCGTTCCGAAAATCAATGCCTAAGACAGAAATATTTATGCAGAATGCTGAAGTAGTTTTAGTGAATGAGGCAGGATAAAGGCATAATGTGTTATCGAGTGGAAGGTTGTGTCGCTCGGCTGGGCTATGTAAAAATCGAAAGATAATCCCTATTTAACAAAATTTCTTTAATCTCCTGCTAGAGTTCTCGAGAATCATCCCAGTTAATCTATGGGTTTATTTTTGGAGGTGGAATACGCCCGAACACAAAAATTAGGTGGTATTTGTGAGTCTTCCCTATTTCCCTTAGATGAAGATATGGCAGTCAACGTCTCTCTTTTCCGACAAATGTTGATTTTATCAGAACCGGACTTGTCTTGATGCTCTACTTACCCAACAATTCATTTGGGATCGTCTGTTGTGGTACTGGGGCTAAAAATAGCACGGTAGGAATCCAACCTCCATCCGCCGTCTCCATTTTTATCCCCTGTTACCTCTTCAAGGATGTGTTGGAACTCTGGAGTGCTGATAGGTCCCTAATTACCACTTTAAAGATACACAAATGGCGCTCTTTAGTAAGAATTAAGGATAGCTTAGCCGACTGCTTTCAAAATGCTTACTGCTGTTGCTTGAATTTGTCTCCACCTCCCTTCAAAATATGCTCTGGACATAGCAGGAAGTAGCTATTCTAAGATTTGGTAAATAACTGGCATCGAGAACATCTAATATTAAATTAAACCTCGGAAGTAATGAGGGCACGTAATTTCCATTCCTGCCCTTAAATATCTCTCAGTTTTTGGTATTACTTTATGTGACCTAAAAAAATTAGCCTAAATCTTTTCCCACCGCCAAATTATTGCTTATGACACTATCTTATCCGGATCTGCGGGATTTTTTTGACGAGCTAAGTTAAAACCTTCGTGCAGGAAGTGATATGACGATAATTTGAGGAGTGATAAATTAGGTGGCTCTTAGAGGAAATGATCATGATTTTTAAAACGGATGGACATATGATGGCTTATCCGAAAGTAAGAAAGCGGTTTAGTACGACCTTGGCATTAGACCTAAGAAATCAACCATAAATATGAGTAGCATATGTTGTGGCGATCTGATTCATTCCGATAGAGGCAGTAGGAATGATCGTGCGTCTAAGGTGGTGATAAAACCTGCGGAAACTGAAGACTCTGTATTAGTTAAGTGCGTGTTTAAATAATTATCGTTTTATTGTGGCATTGTCTAGTCAATCGTTAATATACGTCTTCTTATCTCCGCTTCTAGAAACTCTATGAGGAGATGGCGGAACTGGACGCGTGGTTGGACGAGCAGGAGCAACGCCTGGAGCGTACAACCAACATCATTACGGGAGACACCTCGGCTATAAATGTTGATCAAGCAATTGCCAATCATGCGGACATTGAGAAGGCGGTTGAGGATGCAAAACAGCGCTTTGATGCGATTAAACGGCAGACTCAGGTGGAAACACTCAAATTCGAGTTTCTCAAATTCATGACTAAACGCAATGAGGGCAGCAGAGTTGGTGATCAACCCTTCTCCAATGCGCGCATTGCTGAAATTCAGCGACGCGAGACATCCAAGCTCAATCGTAATCGGTACGGCCTATATCAGCACCATCTATAATATTGAAACAGTTTTAATGTCCATTCTGTAGTGGGTCTCTGGAGGTTTATTTATTCACAGCAGATAAAAGACGCCCCCGAAGATGTTATGAATCATGTGAACCTGGAACTGATTGTGCAAGTGTTGGAAAACTATCGGCACGCAAAGCACATGGTAGAATTAGAAGCTCTCATGGTTAAATACACAGTTAAGATATACATTGATGCATCGCAGTTGCAGGTTTAGTGCCGTAGGCATCGCGTTTGTCAGTTTGTCACGTTGTTCCTGTCACGCGCCCGGTGGCTCACGGAACGTGTACTGACCAATCTACTTAAACTTTAACCGCATGATTTGCAATCTTACTTCGTGCATGAACGAAATGACTGCGTGTAAGACCACCGATGGTGGGTTGAGGACTCGCAGACATCTTAAACGTTGACTTCACTCGAAGTTAGCTGATTAGTTCGGTATTGTTAAGCGTATTAGGAGTTCATTAGACCTACCATCGCGATATTATTCGAAGACGACTATCATGCCACCCAACTTAATCCCAATGTAGTATTTTACTGTCACAAATCTCCGTATTTGTGCCTAATTAGTCTGTTTGGTCCAATTATGATCATCGGACCAGATGACATTTTGTGTGGCCATCCAAACAAGGTACGCGCCACAGCAGCAATCAGCATAGATGTCAGCAGTACTGTTTCCATATGTGGATCCAGGAGAATTTTGTGGAACTAATCACTGTTTGAAATAAATTGACCACAAACATTATGATTAACCGATCTCTCAGCTATTTCTGACAAAGCTCCTAGAACTTCCCGCAATTTATGATGACCAAGGATGACTTAATTACGGTGAAATTCGATGCCGGCGTCTTTGAGCCAAGTCTCTTGTCATTTATTACCAATACATGAGGGAATTTATTGCGTTAGGACATCTAAATCGAGGTGCCAAGACATCATTAAATAGAAAAGCAGGCAATTAGAGAACAACTGTTAGACGTCTTTTTGTGCTGCATTTTCTTCTACGAGATGTTATTTTGCTCTTTCCCCTTTAGCATTCCACTTAAGCATCTACAGCAGGCATTACCTTTACCAGTTTCATTTCCGCTTAACTTCTTAGTACACTAGGGTAGACGGTTAATTCGCTAGCGTAATTTATTTACTCAAAGAAATAGAAGCAAAGCCAAAGCCATACCTTAGGACAGGATAAAAAGTCTCAAGCAAATGCCAACGAGCCATTTATCGGAGACTTAACCTACATTCTACAGTTCTAGCTCGAAACACCCGACATCCACGGTAAACCCAGCTGAGCAAGTGAATCAGGAACATCTTCAAGCCATCTTCGGCAGTCTTGCTCCAATAGAAGCAAATGTCGAGCAAAGTGTGCAACACGCCGCGCCTCCCATGCCAGTAATTCCTCCAGCCTCAAGTCAAAATGACTCCTTTGGCATGACAAACGCGCACTTTGTGCGTAGGGGCAGCGATTCCAGCGATATTGACAGCCTGCCTGTTTCCAGAGTAGTGGATATAAAGCCAACGATGCCGCCAAGGGAACACCGCAGTCCGCTCCTTCGATCGCCCAGTCAGAAGAGCAACTCTAAGCTAATAAATTTATTCAGGCAGTCCACAAATGAGTCTATCGCCTCTTCTGCTTCCGCCGTCACGCCCACCATCACTAGTCCAGAACCACGGGTCGGGACCCCACAGCGCTGGGGTTCAAAAATCTTCTCGAAGAGGAGAGGAAACGAAACCTTGGACTCTCCAGCTCCTTCAACTACCGAAACACCCAAGATGGAACGAGTAGTCTCCATATCATCCTCCCTTTCACCTGTTCCAACCAGAGTCATTTCAAAACCACCGCCATTGGTGCTTGATGCAAAGAGTTCAGTACAGGCCGATTATAACAGTCGCTCCGCAGCTAGCGTAAGTTGGCTGCCTTCATCAAACTACCGAGACCTTCGATAGGGCTTATTTATGTACCGGTAGTAGTAATGACGTTAGTGAAAATATTTGGCAGATTTTCTTTCGATTTCTGCCAAAAAACATCGCAACTAAATCTTTGACTATTCAATATAGAGCTCGAATTGTAGTTCCTGCCTGAATGCTAAATGAAGGTTTAATTATAAGTACGGATGAAACCTACTTTTGCAATTCATCATCCGCCTTTGTACCCAGAATGACAAACAGCAGATAAATTTGCGTGTTTTACTTGCATCATTCCCCGACTTCGCGGTAAATCCAAATCTTTGTTGTGAAACAAGAGGTATAGAGTTAGTAACTCCACCTTCTGATAATGAGGGATGAAATATTGCCATAGATCGGAGTAGTTGCTTCAGTTTTCTTTACAAAAGTTGTTCTGAAAGTTCAGGCGATGCTTGATTTGATTTTGTATAAAAACTGATAGTTTACTGGTTGCGTGTGACAGACTCTTCCAAGATTTAAACTGAATAGCTAGAAATATGATTAGAGACGCATTCAATTTCATCCTTCCGTGGTTGATGTGCAGCGTGTGTTTCAGTGTCAAAAGACGTCGGTGTTTTTACACAAATACCATTTACCGGTTCCATTTGAACGTAAGCGTTTGATATCGGAATCGGAATTACGGATTCTCCACTGACAAAGGAGGTTTTCTTTACCATGATTTTGTTTGGCAGGCACGATCTCCATGACTAAATTCCCTTATTTTGATCCATTACTTTATAAATGATACTGTCTTGTCAGCCAAACCGTCATTTGCGGTGAGATAATTTTATTTAGTGTTGAATAAAATATTGTAATGTTTTTTAGAGAAGTGGGTGTTAGCGAGATCAAAAACCATTCAGAAGCGCAATTTATGGCAGCAGACGACTCGTCTAGTTAAAATTAGCAAAGAAATCATATTTCTCAATCTAAAATATTTTGGTTCAAATTAAATTCCTGGCATAAAAAAGGCCCCATGGTTAAAGTATTTCCATTCATTTTTGAGTTGAATGGTCATTTTCGCTCTCTCAAAAGTGACATGCCTCATTTTCTGAGGAAAGCTACCTTACTTTCTCAAGTTTTCCTCGAAGCCTCTAAGTTGGGGCTATGCCCTCCGCCCTTCGTTTGTTTTAAACAGTTTGGAAGATTTCTTATGGGCATGATATAAAAGCATCTACTGCTTAATGGAAGATGCTGATTTTGACTCCAACCGAGCTACTAATGCGGCTGACTATCCAAGGTCAGCCATTATGCGATTGCATTGTGATCTTACTTAAAGTAAGTCTTAGGTAAAATTTGATCAGGTATGAATTGTAAAGGTAGTCTGTAAATCACGGATGCGTTCTGCAATGCATTCGAACATCCGGAATCCCTGCTACCCGAGAGCGACAAAAATATCACTTCTCCATATATTGCCATTGGGACGATTTCGACACCGCAGTCACGCCTTTTTTGATAGATACCTGCCACGATTGTAAAACGCTTTAAAACATTTGTGTCTGCTAATTGACAAGTTTGGCTTACATTGTCCAATTTTTAGGGCTAAAAATCATAAATTACAATTCGTCCTGTTCTTATTTTGTAATTTTCAAGCCTTTTGTACTGTTGGAATTTTGATGTGTTTCTTGACCAGGAAAAAATAAACAAGAAAAATCAGGTTGTGGTAATATCAAAGAGAGAGCAGCCAAATAAGCTTATAGTGACATCCCACACTTTTTTATCTTCCACCCTTCCCTACTTTAAGACCTTCAGGTGCTGGTCGTAAGTGTGTTAGGGTGGATTGATGCCTCACTAAAGCCTTATACTCGGTAAAGCATAAATCGAGTGGCATAGCTGAAGGGCGATGAACCGTCATCTCTTGTGTTTGCGTTGTAAGATATCCTAACTATATTTCACTTGATTCAGTAAATCAGTACGTGAGAAAATACGCAGCTGTGATTTTCTTACGATTTATGCTTTCAAAGGGGGGCGAGGAGGGACGCTAAAATTACCCCACGAGCTGCGGCTATTGTTGTGTAGCCAGATAACTGGCCGTAGTAGCTTGAACTAGACCGTAATTAATGCCTTTGTGAAGGGTGTAGTATAAGGCGGGGAATAGGTCATGAGGAGAACTGCCTTGTTATGAATTGTGTAAGAATGCGAGATTTTATTGTAACCCTGACGAATATTATTAAACTCCTATAGTTTCAATCTATTAACAAAAAAAGGTGTTTCAGCCTCCTCGGGGCGCAAGCAAAGCCTGCTTCTCATTCGGTCAAAACTCTCTTTGACATCTGCTGCTTTGGCAATTTTGGGTGGTTTCTGATGCAAACTCGTTTCTCAGACTGCATTAAGTCACATTCAATGTGACTATGGAAATTTAAGAAGTAATATACTTTAAAGTCCATTCCTTATGACCATAGTTCCGAATTCCAGTCGAGTTGCTTAGTGATGCACCCAGTGTCAAAATGATATTGCTATGGAAAACTGGGATGGCTTATAAGTCCATTCAAAATGTGACCTGGGTGGGCGTTTTATATCACCTTTGGACGAGACTGATCTTGTAGTCATCTTCTCCTTTACCAAGAGGATAAATCTGCTGAAGCCTGCTCAGATTAGCAGTTAACTTATGAAATATGTTTGTTTTTCATTTGTCACGCGGACTTCCAATGGTAAAACATGATAAATTCGTCGGGTAATGGCTTTATGCTTGTATTATGTTGTAACAGGAATTTTTAGAGCAGCAGCGAGTTTTCAGGTGGTAAACCAAAGTTTGCAGATTAAAACTCTGCCACAGTTTTTTCGGTCTTGCATGAGCCCTTGGGGATTCCCTATTTTTAACTGCGCACTTATCGCTTTCAACATTTACTGTGGATTCAATCAAGAGTGAAAAAATGGGACGAGATCCTAGTTGTATCTTATTAATAAAACGGCCCGAATGACCCTGTTTTACTCAGGTAGAACGGTTTTAAACACTGGCTATCCTTTCTTGACGTAGACGTTCGACGCATGTAAGACTAGAATCGACTACCGTGTATTTCTAAGTTATGGCTTTCTAGGCAAAAGTATAATTTATCCAGCGCGCCTGTCAGTTGGGCGGGTCGAAATTACGGAGAATACCTCACATCATGTTGCATTTGAGCTAACCTATTCGCTTCTCCTTCAGACGCGCGAAAGAGCCACCGATCTGCCTCCGAAAGCGCCCAACAGCACAGCATTTCGCGAAAGCGACATCTGGTCGCCCGGCGATCTATCCTCCACCCCGGTGAACGAGATGAAGTTAAATCTCACCTCCGACCACTCCGGAGCCGCTTCCGCAAATAGGCCACCTTCTGTGTCTCTTAGGCAAGGCGAGAACTCACCGAAAGCCAGTTTGACGGGGTCTCTAGCGCGAAAAATTGTTGCCGCGCCTAAATCTTACCGCGGTATCACCAAAAAGTGGTTGCCTCATGAACAAACGGCTGGCTATAATTGGGCTGTTCTGGAGGGCAGTCGATTAAGCTTTTATGAGAATGAAGGAGGTATGATTCCCGTGAGCAATGAACATGAGCTGGATGCTGTTTTGTGCGTTTGCGCATCGGTGGTGGCCACTCTAGGTGACCGAAATGAATTGGCCATCAGAATTAATGGTTGCTAAGCCAACAATGAGCAGAGCCACTTCCTAGAATGTTTGCTCCACGTTAATACCTACGATTATTTGCGTTTGTATACTAATTTACACATTATATTATTGGAGTTCATCAGCATAAGTAGGAATGAGAATTTATTTTTAAAAAATACAATTTCTGCTTTCTAGGTAGAAACCAGCTATTGAAATGTCTGGGTGTCATTGATATAATTCTTCGTAATCAAGCCCCACTATCTTATCCCGTAATAAAAATTGTTTCATATTAAACAAATAGCTGTCTCTAGTCCTTGGTACTCAATTTCGATACGATTATTGGGAACTCCACCCATATCTGATGCCTTGTTTTTCTTTCAAGACTCTGGGTCACAAATATGTGACATGTATTCTGCTGAAGAGAATCGCATTTACCGTACTTTTAAGTAAAAAGAATTTAAATGAAGACCATTTTAAGGGCTGTGAAATCTAGTAGTGAGTGTATTGAGTGCTTAATAAATAGGATTGCCGGTGACTTTGACAAATTGGGTGACATTACGTTCATTAGTCTCGCACGAGGTCGTTTAAGAATTCACTGAATGTGCTCTCAGAAGAGGTAGATAAAAGCATTAATTACTCTGAGTTGCAGTACATGCCAGATGGTAAGATATTATCTGCTCTTATCTGTTCTTTATGGAGTAGAGTAAATAATTCATTCTATCAGGATAACACAGAGCTTCTAGTTTTTACATCCAAGAGTTTGTTTAAGCCATTTACCCAAAGTCATCACTCGGTGTGTCTATTTTGAAAGAAATTCACTCTTTTTTGAAGAATATATTACAAATTTTCAATTTCTTGAGGTCAACAAGAATTGAACCAGCTAAATGCTCATCACTTTATTATTTTTTGACTCATTCTTTTCACCAAATCCATGTGACTGTCAGTCTATTGTTGTTCTAGTGCAAATAAAATTCATTGGAAGATAACCAAACTCTTTGTTCTATCAGGCAAATAGCACCTCAGTCATAGTCACTTTGATGCCTCACCTGATTGGGGGGTGTTTTAAGACCCTGGAATTTCATCAACAATTTCCTTAACTTGCGTCACTTTTAAGGAGCAATTGAAGTACTTGATTACATATAAACTGACACTCAAACATTAAGTAAATCTATCTGAATATTCAATCTGTTCCTTGTTTTCTAGCCCCTACAATTGGAACCGCCCCACTGGCTGTCTTCAATGTACAAGGCGCTGTAGTTTCACACTGTCTACCCAAGACAAGCAAAACCCACGCCCACGTCATGCAGATGAAACTGGAAGATGGCACGGAGATCCTTCTGGCTGCCAACACGCTGGACAATTACAATCGGTGGTACGATTGCCTAAGGTCTGCATCCTGTAAGTCCTGGAAATTACTTCCACTGGATTCTTGCTGGAGAATATTCACTAGTGACTACCTTGTAGGCCTTACTCCTATAATCATAAGTCCAGACATCGAAAACATGTGGATGCAGAGTGAATAGGTCTTTTCCATTTCTAGTCTATCATATTAGGCAGAGTTGAAGTTTATTCATGAGGAACAAAAAATGACATACCAATATTGAAAGCCCTAGGGCTTATTAAGTCCACAGCAATTAAATGTTCAATTAGAATTCTGAATTTTAAGCAATGCCTCGGAAAGAGTGATTGTGATATGAAAAGACAAGTGTAATCGACATCGAAATGCATTCGCAAACAGCGTACGCTTCGCTTCCACTAGTTGTCGTTAACTTTTCTGACACATTCATCTTCTGTATGATACCTAAGAAATGTAATTTTTCTCCACCAAGAAGCCATCTACACCCATTTTATTGTGTTAGCTTCAAGCATTTTGAAACCCGCTTTGAAAATTGATAAAAAACACAAGTCACGTATTTATGACATCGAGCTGAGTTAGGAAAGTTAGAGCTCATAAAAGTGACACCGAGAGCAAATGTGTTAAT
The DNA here is from genome assembly GCF_000524195.1 of Echinococcus granulosus. Taxonomy (NCBI): domain Eukaryota; kingdom Metazoa; phylum Platyhelminthes; class Cestoda; order Cyclophyllidea; family Taeniidae; genus Echinococcus; species Echinococcus granulosus. The sequence continues at coordinate 1,773,988 of NW_020170384.1, read as the reverse complement.
TGACTTTCTGGTTATCTTTTTGCCTCCTGAAATGTCAACAATGATTTATTGTTTATGGGGGGTTCCAATTCTTTGTATTTGGTAGCCCCAGCAAAACATTAGAAGACGGAATCTCCATAAGAAAATACTTAAAGTCTTTTCAAAATCGGAGGCGGTGAATGCTGTTACATTACGGATGGTAACTCGGACACCAAATTAGAAATGCACTTTCTCTAATTTTTTTCCCCAGCCGATAAGGGCAACGCATTGTTCCGCTCCTAATCCTATTATTTCTTCCCCTGATTTAATTATTTGCCTTTATAGTGGTATAAATAATATAATTATCTTGGAGTAACTATACAACCTACGGTAAAGTAAACATTAGAGGAAAAGTGTTGCTTACATTCTTGTCCAAGCATTTAAAAAACGTCTCGAATAGCCTATTTACTTATTGCTTCTTCTTCTTTTTTTCATTTTAGCGTTAGGCTATTCAAACAATAATGTATCGAGGAACTCAAGCGATCTGAGTCAGCCTCCTCCTTCTTCCCGTGATAGCGGTAAATACCCAACTTGAATTTTGCCGCACACTGCTTAACCCCCCACCGTGTGTCAGTGTAGATAGGCCTCCTGATGGTTGCAGTCACCCTTGAAATCAGGCGATAAAATACCCTAGTAACGCAATGTGATCAGAAATAGCGTCGCACTGGACTTAATGGCACCGTCAGTGTGCAGTGTAGCCGGTGGAACATTTTTAATTTCCCCACTGGATCCGACGGGAATGTGATGGGACGATAGAGTGAGTGGGTGGGTGGTAGGGGAGGCGGCAATCGGCGGCAGCTACACCAACTTTATGGGCAATCAAGGTTCTGTCCATGTGCGGTGGAGTTGATGTTGGGCGGCGCTGCACCTCGACCAAATATAGTTCATACTAGCTGATATTTATAAAAAATGTGCATACCGAAAGGAAGGAGGTGACAGAGGTGTGGCCAGTAGGCAATCGCAACGTTCCGACGTCACATGAACCCGTAGCTATTCGTTTAACTTGCAAATGCTATCTTAACTTTGCGGTCGAATAATTCATGCGGCTAAGTGATAGGGTTAAAATTCATGTGAGGATGACCATTTAAGACATAGTTTATGTTGTTGAAACCACTTGCCAGAGATACCCTCCTCAGTCATCAGTGCTTTACAATGACAATTTTGATTCCAGGATCTCACAAAACCTGGACTCTGCCAAGAGGCGGTTCACTGAGGCGCAAAGAATCCGGGGAGAGTGGTAACCACGGTGGCACGTGGTCTCGTTTGACCCGGTGGAAACACAGGAATTCCAGCGTTGACAAAAATTAGTCATTGTGATGCCTCACAAAAACAATGATCATTCTTCTCCCCCGCTTTTCATTACTAGCTCTTCATTTAAAAGAAAGGTCTTTTGGAAGAGATAACAATGGTCTATTATATCAACTCATTTCTCCAGAAGTCCCGCCTGGATTAATCGGATTCGTTTTCATCTGGTGGGTGCCTCGCAGTCCTACTATTTTATTGAGGGAGTTAAAACGTAAAGCCTCTTGAAAATAGCACTAAAAAGTTAGGTAGCGGGGGGTTAATTTTCTTTCAAATCTAACAATTCTGGTAATAAAGACGTAAGGATATAGGAATGGTGGCAAAACGGAAAGGTGAGCGCCCATCACGAAAATTTCGTTGGAATGTTCCATCGCGGCGTAGTGACTAAACAGTTTTGTGGATTCAGTGGTCATCACTTGTATGAAGCAGTCTCGGCGGGGCTGAAGTTAGCCCTTTCATGAGGGTCTTCTCCAAGGTAGTGCTTGACAAGGATGTTCATTAAAATGCCGGGTTGTTACCTTAAGTATTCTTGTATTATTTGGAAATGAAGAGGTTATTTTAATCTCTAAGGTGCATTTTTTGGGGGCGACTTGTATCAAGAAATGTATTTACTATCAATATTTATGACAGGAACAGTTCCTACCCTCATCACTTCCACATTTTGGAATCATCTCACACGGTCAACCTGTCAATAAGTGGGAACAAGTATATAAATCATTTTATTCATGCCCATAAAATGGTGAGAAAATATAGTTGGATGTAATGCAATGCCAAATTCCTCACTTCTAGCCAGTCCGGATTTAATTGAGGGAGTTGAAAATGCTGTCACTTTTTACGACTCGAAGGTTCAGTAGAACAGTAAAAAGGCGCACATTTCTCAAGAGAAATTCCATCTTCCGGAGAGTATTTTGTGGTGTAGGAAGAGTTTTTACTCCTTAATATTTTATGTGTGGTAGAAATCTCGCAACAAGAGCAGTCAAGTACTGAAGGCGAAAAGCCACTTTGGCAAGTTGGGTGCTTGAAATGGACTGGCGTGTGGGTACATTAATGTGCCAGAGGTATGCACCAACGACCAAAACCCAGAGCTAATGGCTACAATCATAAGGATTTGTGTTTTCCACAATCCTGCTTGGTTTTATAGGTCCAGTAGAAACACGTTCATGGCTTCTGAGTTGGCCACTGCTTAAACATAAATGTTTCACCTTCAATGGCTATTCTGCATTTTCCAATAGATAAATACTTAATACTTAGTTTAAAGGTGAATTTGTACATTTTGAATTGACCCTAAGTGATTTTGCCCACACTGTTGCAGGGTTGTAAATGACTTGGCAAGAGCATGTTTCATTAATTTGACAAAGCAAAACGCATGTTTCATTCAATGGTGAAATAAAAAATTCTGTTAACGCAATTAATTTTCTGTAGCAGTAAGCGTTTTTGGTTGTATGCCACCTAGTCCCTTAAGTTTTTTCTTCGAAAATCACTTCACTCCAGTGTTCTAAAATCTATCCCTCATTAGGCAAACGAGATCGGGGTTGGATGCGCACTATTGTACTATAAACACAGCTATTATGTATTTCGGGTCCAACGTCCCTGATAGAAACGACCGACGATTAGAGTAAGAGTAGTGTAGATCGTTGTGCAAGTTTCGGCGTCATCTCTTAAATCGTTCCACTTCCGATGCCGTTAGTCTAGTAGAGAGGCAAGGTAATTGAAAACTCCGATTCACTTTACGGCACACTGTAGCAATAACAAAACTGGGAACATATTCCTTACTGTGTAAAATTATCGTATCATCCAAGCCCTTGTTGTATCCTCTATTACAAGTCACAGGAGAAGCAACCACAAGAAGCGCAGACAGTAACACTTAGATTACGCTGAATACCTTGGTGACTCTGCACGTAATCCATATTTAAATCCGCCCAAACCTTCTATGCATTAATAATTTACACTAGCTCACGTTGAAATAGCTCAGATTCAGAGCGTTAACAAGTCCCCGCTTTGAAGTGACACCAATTAAATGCATTTTATGATTTCACAAACCAGTGCGTTTGATTTTCCCAATGAGTGAGCCCTGAAACTTGACATTTTGCAAGTTTAACGCACAAATGACTCTCCAATAAAATTAAGTGCTTTCCTTTGCCTCTTTCGCCTATAAATTATCGAAGTGTTCATCTCATGGCGCATAAACGCGGCCGATATGTGGGCGTAAAGATTTGCCCAGAATGTGAAAGCAAGGTAGGCGGAAAGGGAAAATCTCGTGCACTTTGTCTGCAGAACCCTTTTCTCTCCTTGCTTGGAATGTTCTGGGGAACGCCTGACTGCAGATTTTCCGCCCACAAGTTCCGTAATGGCGTTGAAAAATGGGCATGTTTAACAAAATAATGCTATGGGTTTATTGCAGTGGTTTGATAAAATCATCTTGCCCATTCAAGCCACCATTGACCCAACTCACAATGCTTTTGTGGCGTCTTCAAAGTCGACAATTTAAAATTGCCATCCCACTCCCCTTCACCATTTTTTCATCGTTGGCTTGCAAAGTGAGTGGGGTGAGTCGGACAGCCACTGAGTAGCTCTATTGGTTAAAAAAGTGAGTGTTCATCTTTCCAAGTAGGTGCAACGCCGTGGGAGATTTTAGAAGTTACTTTGAATCCGCCCAACTTTCGTACCATATATAGATGAAAGTTCCAGAGATTAAATCGAGACCTCGAGAATAATGACCACTTCCTTAACTACCTACAATGAATGCATGCCCTTTGTTAAGGACGAAATTCCAGCAAGGCGTGCCTTCACCATTCCTGACAAAAATGGTCATTCACCTAAAAGTATACAAATTGCATGGAAAAGCGTCTTTTACAACTGTTTTTTTTTGGTTTTCGTCATAAGAGTGAGTAAATAAAAGGAATCGGAAGCTGCAAAAGGTTTTGGTTCTGCTAACAGTTTAATGAACTTCTCCTATCTCACTTTGTTATTTCATGTGCAGTTTGGATTGAAAGATCTTACGAACTGCAATTTTTATTTATTTATTCCAAATGATGAAGGTAGCCTACTTTTAACCCTTTCATCTTAGATTGGACTTGTTTTTACAGATGCGTGCCAACTATAGCTTATTTGGCCTTTATCATCACACTATTTGAATGTCATAAAATGTTCTATTCTACATTAACCAAGGAATACCTTTGTAAAACTCCAAATTGTTCATTTTATTCTTTGTAAAGAATATGGAGGACAATGCAGGTAGCCACTTTCTTGTAGTCCACGTACCGTTGTGCCTGGTTAGTAGGCTGACCAGGCTTATCATAGCTAATTCCACTTCCGCAACTGATTTTTTGCATTCCTCCGCAAAGTGGACATTGGATTTACATGCAAGCTACTTTCCCTCCTCATATCAAAGAGGGAGAGGTGTGGTAGACAAACGCATTTGGAAATGCCCTCAAGTTCCATTAAAAATATTGAGGTCGACGAGAATGAGATCCTTTGTGTATTTTTCAATTAAACCCTGACAAGGACTCCATTTCGTTCTACTTTTTTATTTTTTACGTTAGTGGGAAAGGACTTATACAAAAATCTAAATGGAGAATCTCCCTTTATTGAAACAACATGCCTGGGTAGTAAGTCAGAATGTGAAGGGAGTGGTGTCACGACACTTATTTTGATTCATTTGGGCTGCAGTAATTTATACCCTTACAATAATGAATTTGGTGGTTTCAGCTTTCAAAAAGTGGGGAATTCCTAAGAAAACCGCACTTTTAGATCCGTCTAGCAATTTAACAGTAAATCCAGTCGTCAGGCTCAAGAAAATGATTTTTTAGAAACTTTTATTTGTTAAACTAATTTATAATGCTTGAATGGACAAAAATGGGCTTTTTTTATAATAATTTTCCAAATGCACCCCTATTTCATATCCCTGTCTTAAATCAACCTTTGTTGTGTTTTAACGCTTATCGCCTCATCTGCGCTAAGTTAAGGGACTTACCTATTACAAGGCGATGATATTCAGATGCAACCTTTTCGGTAAGGACCAAGTCTCTAGTCTAGGCCCACAATAAAATGTTGCAGGGGCTAATCATGTCCAGACTTAGCAGCACTTTTGGTGGCAAAAAATTTAGTCACCACCTCATTTATAGAAGTGTTTACAAACTTCTCCTCAAGGGTTCATCCTTTCCTGTATATTTACATTGGAACAAAACTAGTTGCCCCCTGCATTTACGATAAGTGTTAGAGGCTGTAACACTTTGGTCGTTTATTTAGCCCTTCATTTTGGTTCCTCAAGGACTTAAGGCCCCACCTTTGTACTTCCATTGAAAGTGATGGCCTCCGGTCTATGCCAGTAGATCCTCCAATAATACATATTCTTTTATAGTGTTGTGTCTTCTTTCGGCTTCTGGGAAGTCTCGGCGAGCTACAGAGGTAATGGAATACTTTGATTAATCAAGCATATTCTTAGCAAACTCGTAAAACGTTTTTGTCAAAGGATTGTACTTTTGGCCACACGCACGCAAAACCCGAGAATGGGCGCCTATTTCCCTTCCAGAATACTTCAGTCTCTGAACTGCGTGGTGGGATATCCTTCGCGTATGGCTTTGTTGCCAACGTAGTGGTTGCTTTTTAGCTTTTGCCGTCTATTTACTTAAGATAAGCGGAGGCATATAAAAATGTTTGGTCGCTTTCCAAGCAGTATTTGAATGTATTTTTGATTCCGAAATAACTCAAAAGTAGGAATTTTTCTTTCATCATTAGTCCTCAAAAAGCGCAAGATGTGCATCTTGTTTATTTGTAAGCTGGCAGGGATTGATAGCCCTTACATCGAGATGCAATCATTGTGCATTTAATGAACGATATTTTTAAAAACTTGTACTTTGTTTGCGATAAAATCTATCTTCCTATACAGAAATTATATTACTTTAGAAGTGCATGACCGAATGAAATAACTACATCATGCATTTCTAACAACCATAAAAGCTGGTGTTACCTATCAATTGCTCAGACATGTAGCAAGTCGATAGAGTGGTGAGTTAAATCCACCCTTTTTAAAAATACTTTGGATTGGTCGTTACCTTCACTCACCACTTTGACCCCTACGATCAGCGAATATGCCAACGTCAAGCTCGCACCTACTTAATGTCTCGGTAGTTCTGCGAAACACTCAGTGTTTCTCCCTCCCGCCTCAGTCTTCATATTTTCAGAAAGGGTAGATGAGTTTAACGAGGACGAAGGTATCAAGGTTAACCGTGTTTAGGATGCGTTTCCTCCTCAAAGCCCAACGGCTTCCGGTTCGTCACGAGGCTGTTACAACACATCCTCTATGCATTGAAAACAAATAAAAATAAACCTAGTTTTGTTTTTCTGAGTGCTTATTCAAATTTGCAATGGCTAGATCAATGGTGGTGCAAACAATGATTTTATTCCACCTATACCGATATCCATCCCAGAATTATTTTTATTACAGTTTTTTAGCAGCTTTAAATTAAAAAGGGTTATTTAATAGTAGCAAGCACCTGATCAAGTAATAAAATTTATTCTTTCCCTCATATCCGTTGCCAAGGTGTTTAGACTCGAAAATTTTATGGCTTTATCACCTAATTGATGGCTATCTGCTCTGGGGAGTATTGACTAATCGTGCTCCGTGATGTGAAGTGGGACTGAATTTTTTAGAAAATGTGTTTACTTCTGTTCGTTTTGGTTTCTCGGGCACTTAGGGCTCCGCGACTGGACTTCCGCTGGGCGGTTTGGCCTCCGGGCCGTACTAGTATCCCTTGGCCCCTCGCTGCGTCGGCAATAAATATTTTACCTAAGTATTATGCCTTTCGTCTTCAGGGGTGTCTCAGGGCGCTATATAAACGGGAGCGAGAAGTAAACTTAACCCCAGAGAACACCACTCCTATTCCTATTACTGAATGTCAAACCTTAATGTGACGAAAGAAGGATGTATGCTGGGGATGGGAGAATCTGTGGCGACGCCCTAATAGAAGGGTTGGAAATGGCGTCCACCTTTGGTAACTACATTATGCCCGTGTTCTGCAGGAAAGCTATTAACAACCGAAGTAATTTTAGACATGATCCATCTGGGAAGGCTCGTTACGGAGGTAACAATACATATTCTGCCCACCTTCACGCCTTTATTTACAGTCTGGGAAGTCCCAGGGAGCCACAAACCGGTAATGTGTAATTAAATAGTAAAGTTGCTTTACCACAGTTCTTTGACTGTGCACAATGAAGTTCGTGTCCAATGTTTCACCATCTTTAGAGGTGCGATAATAATTTTAAATAGTTGTAACAAAACATTTGAAGAGACCTACATCATCGAGTAGCAAATTTATCATTGTGTAAGTTTATATTTAGCTGCAGCGCTAGTTCTTCAGGGGTCTTGAGTTAAATCCTTAGTTTATTCACACCTATAGTCTCTTTGTCGTCTTGTACAGTGTTAATAAAATTTCATCCACATTCCTGGGTGAGTTTATGGGCTTACAGATGAATCAGAACGCCATAGTCCACTGTATGTTGGCTCAATCTGTTAAGGTTTGTCTAGACCAGCTTGGGAAAGGGTGTTATTTATAGCGGAACAATAAATGATTAATTTCATGCTTAAACTTTAATTAAGGGATCCACTTTATCCAAATATGCAAGACCTTAGTGAAAACTTTCCTAAGGCATTCACCATCGAGGTCCTAAAGGAAATTTAACAATCACAGCTCAGATGCTTTATTGCTCTAATGCGACACCATCCTTTGAACCAAAACATGCAAATGGCCTCAAGCAAAGGATATCCTGCATTACTCGTTGTTTCAAACTCCACCAGTCATTTTACTATGCGATCGAATATAAACCGATGGAGAACACAAGTTCCAAGCTCTTCACTACGGGGTCCATGCAAGAACGTCAGTGCGTCGCGACGTCTACGTGACGCTGGCAGGGCGCATTCCAAATGTCGATTCAGTCTTTGATTTATTTACCCTCTAGTCCATTTTGTCCATTGAAAAAATTGTCCGAATAGAGTTATTTCGGATGGCCAAAAGCCACGTTCCATTAGTAGAGCGGCCACATTCCATTAATTTTATCAATTTTTTAACTAAATAGTGCAAAAATTAGCAACATCTTAAAGTATTTGGATCACTTGAGAGAGATGAGTGAAGAAATCGTATTTTGCCTAAATTTAATCCACGAAACGTTGCAAATCTGTTCACCCATCAAAACTGATATTCCGGTCCACCGAAGCATCAAAAATGCTTCACAAATTATTATAATTAGGTCGAGAAAGTGGATTTAAAACGACCTATAATTTCCTAAAAATAGTCCCTATGACCTCCATGTCACTTGAGAGGTAAGTCAACACGCCCACACTATCTTCATGCTATCGCTCAAAAAGCCCTTCAAACATATGCTTGGGATCGGCTTGTAAATCCCACTGGCTTGCTGATACACCGTTTCCAGTGCAGATGGGAAAGGTATTTGAACAATTCCCTTCACTACCCTCTGGTATATTTGTTTGTTTGGGCACTACCGACTACTGACTTAAATATGATCCCCTGTCTTCTTTCATTCCAGATATGGGATGCATCAAATTTCCCGTATAAAATTCCCCGGAGGTTTATTTCCTGCCTCTTGCCAGAGGGAACTTAATTGATGCAAGAATAAATCTGAAACCCTACTAAGCGCACTCAAATAACAGCATATTTGTCTGCAAACTCCAGTGACTTTAAAAATTTTAACACAATCTGTTTACAGTTCGAGTCATTTTAAGCCACATCTTGATTTGTTTAAGGTAAACAAATTTTAACACGTTGCCTACAAGAGTCACAGAGGATCCTCAACCATCACAGCCACCTCGGTGTTCTCTTGCTCTTTATTTCCTTCAGGTGTCTGAATCAGTTTACCTCTTTTGAACTGAAATTGCCACACAATCGTGACCTGAGAAGCTAGTTAGCAAAACCCGACGTCACATGTGTGTGACGCTGGTGACCTAGTATCCATACACTAGAGGCAATTAACTTTTCTGCCTATTTTGCTCCTCTTTATGCTCAGATTTGAAGCGATTTCTAATTTGTTTTGATTCCAAATAAATTTTATACGTTACGGCATCCGTCCACACTTTCTGTTTCTGTAGTTATTTGGAGGATCCCAATAGGAGGTGAGATACGACTTATCTTATGTGTTAATTATAAATAAACTCAATTACGAGATAGTAAAAACACTTGTTTATTGTTTGAACTTGGGATTAAAAACAGGGGCTACTATTGCTGTAGAGCCCCGGTTGTCCCGGTGCAGGTACGATGGCGGCGACCCTATGTGACCCGTTGCCAAAACCGAGAGTTAAAAAAAATTAATGCATTACAAAGGAACCTGATAAATACTTAAATATTAAACAAAATCGTATTGTTTGGCAATCATTTCTACTCAGGTCTAGTAAATTTAATTGCATTTAGGTTCGTAGCATCAGTTGCACAACATGCTAAATTGTCCTTCAGTGCCTTCATCTATACATATCGTTCCCAAATACATAAGTAGTAAAATAGAAACTAGTTTGCTAGAAATTCGATTAGGGTTAGGCTAGTGTGAATGACCCTGTTGCAGAATTCCACATCAATTGCCTCCCTTCGTTTGTCAAAAGTGCAGCATGCATTGGGTCTAGCCTAGTTTGCACATTATCCTCAATTACCGTTTATCTGACCCATCATTTGGTAGCAATGGTCTCAGAAGAGCAAACAAGTCGCCCTTTTTCCCTTTTAGATACTCTGCCATCACCTAGTTATTACAACAAAAGACAAGTACGGCCGCACACAGCAGTCATATGACCGGATGGAATGCCTCAGAGGAGTGCGGCCCAAGCATTAGTAGACAATAGAAAGGGCAGGCACATTCATCAATCGGGATTAAGGTTTAAATGTAACTGCTCCTCAGGTTTTTAAATGAATAGGTCCTTTCTTCTTTGACAAATATGTGCCAACCTAATCAGATCGATGGAAGGCCAACAAATTGGTATTTCAGTGTCCATTTTGGGGCAGGTACTTTTACTTAATATTCAGGTGACTGTGTCGAGTAAAATAAATCATTCCAGAAGGATTCAATGAATGGGCGAATAAGATAATAAATAATTCCATAATGCTAGTGCTGTGTAATTAGCCTATCTTCAGAGTCTTAGCAAGAAGTGCACCGCTCGAAGCAAAAACAATGTGAATCACCCATTTTCTGCTCAATAAATAATTTACGAGTTATTTTCTAGGTCTCAAAGCTATGAGTTACACTCCGTGCGGGTTATTTTGCACTAGGCTGCACTTGATGTTGCTGCCTGAAAGAGGTCACCATCTAATCGCTTTGTATCAAAGATCACATACTTTTTTCATGTTATCCGGTGATTGTGAAAGCCTATGCAATCCGTATTTCTAAGAGGCCATTGCGCCTTGTGGCAGCAGTCTTCGCCCTGAGGCTTTTCCTACTGGACTTACTAATTTCACTCTAATAGCTCCTGTCAAATAGCCACAATGGAATGCAGACGTGGCAGTTTCGTGGCACGGTCTCCGATCCACGCAAATGTCGCATTAGGCTGTTATAATTCTGCAGTAATGCGAAGCATTTGTAAAGAGGATCATTTGTTATTCCAACTTTCTATTTTTTTTTCTAAGCGGAACAGAAGCATTTCTATGTGTGAGGCGATTTTCCCCTCTTAATTGAAACACCACTTGAGGCGCCGCTTTTGAAATCATCTTTAGGAGGCAAAATTGCCAAGAAATTGTTGTTATTGAGGCACCTCAATGACGTTTCGTTATCGCAAAGTCAACATAAAAGGAATTGCATTGCAGTGGCATCCAATCACGCATCTTAGGCATATTTCGGAGTGCTTTCATATCCTAGTTAAAGACAAATAGCGCTTTTATTTCGCTTGTGGTAACAGCCTGTGCACAAATGCTCAGTCAACTGGAAATGGAGTTATCTCTTTTCAAAATAAGCAAAAACCAAAAAGAAGATCTACAGGTTTCAAAAGGGTTCTATGAAAGTTTAGTTGGATTTGCAACCGACTTAGTAATTTGGAAATTCGTAAAAAAGAAAGCAAAGAAGAGTTTCTTATTTGGGAGGGATTCTCAGGGCAATAAACGCAAGTGAATTAATTTTGGCTCATGCATGATGCCTCGAATTTGCTGATGTTGAGTTGGGGTGCTGGCCAAAAGAAATACAGGTTCCGGTTTTGGTGATTTATAAACAGGTTTCTTTTTTGAAAAGACCACCCGCCTTTTTTCTTGACTTCAATGTCACTCAACATTTAAGAGATAATTAACTAATTTGAATTCACAGTAGCTAGGTTTGACGCAATGGTTAAGTGGAGGCCTTACACCGTCCAAAAGCAAATACCAACATTCGCGACTTAAAAGTACATCTTTGAATTGTCGTCGCATTCAAGGCTGGAAAATTGTTTGATGTATTTTTGAGTAGCTCTAAAGGAATGCTATGGCCAGTGTTACCCTTATCATAATTTTAGAAGGCACTCTAAGTAGTGAATAAAAGTAAGCTGTTTGCATCGGCCTTTTCAATGGACATAAATTCAACGGGAACTTCAATTTACTTTGCTTTTGAGTAAAACGCAGCAGTACTTTCAACAGTAGTTTATAATTAAGTGTAATAATCGTCTAAAAAGTATAAAAGCTTGAGTTGATACATTTGGATTGAAATTAGTGTTTTGCGACCCAGCAATGGAAATAATATACCGGAAGAAGGACGGTCTTTCAAGTGAGCAACAAGGACTTACTTTCTTGCGATTTCACTACCTCATCCAATTTTGCTTGATAAAGTAGTCTTTTTAGTCCCTGATGGGGGAAATAATCAAACTAAATAAACCAGTCCTCCCGTAGACACGAAGCATCCTCAGAAGTGGAGGAAATCCACTTATTTAAAACTTGAAGTCGACTCTTCCTACTTCTAACGTCCACGCCTAGGTAGCTTCTGGCGGCCTATGTTATAAATACGAGATCAGAAAAATTAGCTTTGAGTAACTGCACCCATTTTGCCATCTAGACTATTGAAAACAAAATTCGTCACCTTTAGAATTATACTGTCCATTCATACTTCAACCATCGCAGAACACAGGCAAATCCCAATTCCTTCTCAAGATTTCATCATAAGGTACGTCTAAGTCAGGTGATGTCAAGCCTAACAAACGTCTAAATCGAATCAGCGCACTGCACCGACCCCATAGTCGGTTAGGCAAAACGATTTCTCCCTCTTGCACTGATTAGAGTAGATTTAAATGCCTGTAATTTTGTACTCTGTAACCTGAAACTCTTGCATCACACAACCCGATAGATAACATTATTTATAAACAGACTGCAAACAGCTGTTTTGGTAAAGGAATGTCTATGCTGTTGACACCTCGGCTTCACACAAGTGTAGGAACATCACCGCACAAAAATGGTTTACCTCCTCCATCACATTCCCGCAGTAATGCACACGCGGCTATAACGACTAAAATGTCCGCAGCCAATCAGAGGAAGGCAACTTTCAAGGTCGCCGTCTGAATGGTGGGTGTGGTGAAGACAATCCTTCTGGTCATATAAACCAGAGTGGAGTCAGGCGACTACGTAGGTACTACAAAGGGCGGAGAGGTGCAAAATCATGGCTGCTACCATTCCTGGGATGAGCAGAACTGTTTCCTTGGGTCCCATGTCTGAGAATTCCCTTCCATCACAAAATCAAAGGAGTCAATCTGTTGTAAGCATTGAGTTGCTGAATGAAAAAGGTGAATATGACATGGTTGAGATTGACGAAGCTGATGATGATGTCTTGCAAGATTCTGTAGATTCCCGACTTGGCTTGCGCGATGGTGAGTCCTATTCTAGTATTCAACGTCTATACCTTCGACATGACTGAAACGCTAAAGCCTTTCCATCTACTTTGTATCATGCCACAGGCAATTATTCTAATGAAGTTTAATTATCTTACTTGTGCTCCACTTCTAGCCTCCAGTGATCAGGAAATGCGGGTACGCCGGCAATCAATAGCCGACCGCGTTAACCGACGTCGCAACACCGAATTCGCTTTCGAGTTTACACGTGTTGAAGCCGCTGGTCGGGAAAAAGAATTTTTCCGTCTTCTCGAAGAGCATTCACGACTTGTACACTCCGTTCAATTCTGGTCGACAGCCGGTAAGTGATTCGCCTTCTCCAATCATGCCTTGAAATCCCATGCATTGAAATGTAGCACAGCTAAAGCAGGAGCTGGTTCTGTACAATTTACGTTTAATAGCATTGATGCCCCGAAACGCTACATAGGATGTCTAGACACTTTAATATTGCTGTTAAGTAACCCTGCCCATAAGTAAGAAGCCCAATTTGTGCGGGCCTTTGGATTGGCGGAATACGTACTGGCGCCTCAAAGTAACCGTTCTCGTGTCCTACCTTCAGCCGCCATGCAAGATGATGCGCAGAAATTCGCTATGAAGTTACAGCTGGACGCTCAACAGCCGGCTCATCCAGAGTAGCAGCAGTGACCTCTGTGGCAGCACACTGCAGCAGCCAACCAACAAATACGTCCTTCTAGATCTGCGCTTTGTATGACGGGCAAAATTCCACATGTTTCTTGTACATCGAACGCACTCTCCGTCACTCCTAACTTTTTACTACTTTTGTGTCTGTTGCAACCATTTGTGTATGGACAGGCGTTTTTTATCCATGTCATTAGCAAAAATAATGACTCCATATTGCAGAATATGGTTTGTTTTTTGGTCTGGTAAAAATCGGGTAAGATTTTGAGGAATCGGAATTTTCGCTTCTTTGAATCGTTGAAGAAGGGGAAACGTGTATGTCACAGCACCAAAAAGAGGGTGCTCTAATCCCGGGACGTCTGTGGAATTTGCCGTATTCTGGACGGGTAAGGACAGAGGAAAATAATATTGCATAAAAGGCATGACCTATTTCATCGATTGAGAGCATTAGAGACATTGGGGGTGGGACAACTAGCAAATGTAGGGTGACCTCCCATTCTTTCTTCCTTCTAATTGAACATATGTTGGACGATGAGTACTAGAACAGCTTACTTGCATAGCCTTCACTGGCGTTTTAAGTGCCAAACATGCTTCATTTCCGTCGTTTCTTTTCCTTCTGTACATGTGATCACCATAATTATATATGAGTTCTGCTGTTATCCCCTTATCATCAACAATCTAGATTAACTTTTAAGAATAAATTTTGCCGCTAAAATGCAAAATCGTGGTATTTTTGACGCGCTTTGATGCTGTTAACATAAAACTGTATCCTTGGGATTCTGTACTTCTTTGATGATAATTGTCAAGTAAGTTATAATGGAACAAATTATTTCGTATACGGGTCTTTGAAACAGTACCACCAATCACGCCGTATGGTAGAATAATGCATTTGGGATAGTAACTTTCTCACTTAATATATCAGTATTGGTTGGAAGAAACAAAGGGCGTTAATTGCCTCATATCTGAATGTCCAGTTTTCCCATGACATTATTCAGTCCCAAGAGCACTAATTTTTTTTTGGATGGATTCATCAGTTTTAAAAATAATAGTACTTCTAGGTTTTAACCAAGATTATTTTAAAGCTGTTTCAGACATCGGAAATCAAATATTCGCTCAAACGGGGTCTGAAGTTGCTACTCAATCTTCCCTACAGATCACGATGAGGACAACACTGCAAAGCATCCGTAACAATATATTTATCTCAAAAAATGAGTAAATCAACTGCGAATTCCTTCAAGAGCAGTTCATTAGGAAACAGATTTAAAAGTAATTTGAATGCATGAATTTATCAGCATTGCGCTACTTCAAAGGTCGCTTCCATTTAGTGTCAGATCCGCATATGACATAGCATACAAACCACAGTAAGGTTGACGGCGCTTAAGCAATTATACTTAGCACTTTGCAAACAATTAACACACCTCCTGTCAGCCCACCCAGATTAAGAGTTAAGGGTTGTATAGTGCCCTTGCTCTATCCCGCTTTATTACCGTCGCAAAGCTCCTCTTAAGGCGAAGTTTTAATAACAAACAGTCAAACAAATGGTGAAAAGCATTATGATGGCTTCAGCAAAGCCTATCCCCCTAATTTTTTTTGCACAAAAATCCGGCATTCTTTCAAATAACACTACCTGAGATATGTAAGGCGTTTGTTACTGTCGTACTTTGTGGTTGTGAATGTGTATAAACGCAAGTCCTTGAAAGTGGAGAGGGATATTGATAGAATTACTGCCTCAGGACTATATATGTATGTGCGAAGGAGGTATCTAATGCGTATCTGTTTGGGGTTTTGAAATAAGGTACTATTTCAAGATTGCATGTGTCCCATAAGTCTGCGACCTAACACACCCCCTCTCCGTTTTTACAACAAGTTTAGTCTGAGTCTTATTTTATTAGATAGATGGCTTTGTATTGACAATGTATCAAGTCGTGCATGATAAAGAAAAGGAACCCTTTTAGCCATCTAGCATCGCCTTTCGTTGAGGGCACAGCTGCCTTTTTTATTTACCCAAAGGAAGATTAAGACAGAAGTATGGGTGTATTCCATCATGGAGGAATATAAAATCCCGCAATCTTATAGCCTTTATGATAAGCTATAAATGGGTGTTTAGGCTGAAATTTGCACCCTCACGCTAATGCCCACAGAGGTAATCCCACTTACGCGTAGCGTTTACTCACGTTGATAGAATAATAAGAACGTGTCAAACAACATTATCTCTCTCTGAATCTGCATAACATGAAAGATGTTTGCATTTGACCTGACTACTCGATTTTATTTATTAGGTGTGTCTACTGCTCAGAGATTCTTTTCTGCTGATGCCTACACGGGGAAAGGTGCTCAAAAGACATCCTACTTTGCTACATCTACGCAGCAGTCATTATGGCCTCATTCCATTTCAAACCATCAAGAACCCGAATCTTTCAACTCATGTGTCCGGAGACAAGACCCAAGTTTATCATTTATAGATATAAAAGGCTGCAGTCTCACAGTCCCATTAAACCCTCCATCAGTAAGCACTGAAAGGCAACACGACGATTAATGTAGCTGAATGGAGGGAAAGAAAGAGGTGAGAGTATGATGTATGCTTCCCACCAGTTGTTATGATGCCGGTAGGCGTCTCCTGAACACCAAACCAAAAAAACCACACGCATCGAATTATGGCACAACAATTCATTGTGTCTTGATTATTGTTACACCAGGGAAGGTAGTCCACAATTTCCTTTGTCATGCCACTAATTTTAAGCACTTTCAGTCGTCCAAGCCTCATTGGACAAATATTGCGTCACCAAATCGAGGGAATTGTTTTGCAGCGCCACCTTTTTCTGCGTGTACTTAATCTATTTGTGATAAACATTATGCACATAACAAAGTTGCAAAATTTGTTTTACTGTTTAAAATAGGTGAATTGGCGTTATGATTACAATGTTGTGCATTCAGATCGCGACAAGAATTCAACAAAGTGGTAAGGAGCCAAGAAATTGTCTTCGGTATAAACGTTGACTAATGCTTAGTGGCAATTACCATTTAGCTGGCAATAATGTATCTTCATAATTTCTATTCCACCTTTTACTCTAGTTAAAATCAAAACAAAGTAAAATTATAAAATGGATCTTTTTTGGATTTTTGGTAAGTTAACAGGCAGAAGAAAAGCGCCCATTTGATAAAAAGTTGTGGAGATGGGTAAAAGGCTTAGCACTTAGCATATGGCCTCAGTTGAAGCACTTCTTTAGAAGCTCAGTAGGTTTTAATGGCATTACGCAGGCAGCTGCAGAAGCTAAAGCACCAACAGAGAGGCACAACATTAGTAAGACCGCTGTGCATTGACGTAATAGCGCACAACTAGACTTTGATGCATGGTCTGGGCAGTGGAATGTGGCATGCTAAATGGAATTTGGGCACAAATTATCTGGCGCAAAATATCCTGATGGCAGGCAACTCTAGAGTCGTGACAAATCCGCCCTAAGGAGGGAGACTAATTCCCATATGCGCTCGACGAAGAAATATTTGTGGAACTGAGGTGGATTGTACTCAAAGAATGGACGCTTTTTCCTATAGCCACTAGACAGTCACCAAATCTGTAATTAAGTTCTGTGTAATTACACATATTGCCATGCGAAGGCGACAGTCGGCCGATCATAATTTTAAGAGGACCTGCGGGTAAAAATAAACACGATACATTTGTATTTTAGCCCTTGGTTGATTGAATTCTTGTGTAATTGTGTGGAAAATTCATGGGGTGGAATGTTATTTCAAGAAGAAGTTAATGAATTGAATGAAAGTTCTGAAATGTCTCCCCCAAGCTGGGATTATAACCAAAGGGTCAAATCAGTTAATAAGATTATAGGGCTGGCCTTAGGATTTGGTATTTTCCTATCGAGAAATTAAAAGTCACCCTTTAAATAGTAACTCGGAAATGGATGTTCCATTTTAATTTCACGAGGAAATTAAATGTGCCAGTCTTTATTAGGCCAAGGAGTTTGTACACTCCCATACATACTACTTCATTGTGTACCAATCCATCAGTAGTATATCGCGCTATCTCAGTCACGGCGCTTGATTTGACAATACAAAATGCCTTAGCCATTTTGTTATGGTTTTCTATGCAGCAGACATGAAAGAAAATAATGTGAAATGCAAATGAAATTCCATTACTGCCTTGTTATTCAATGGCGGAATGCCTATCTTCCACCGTTCCCAATACGTATGGACCTCATTGTGAGAACCCTTCTAAACTCCTCTCACTGGAAATAACTCCTTAAGTGCTCCCTGTAAAATTTATCATACTCATTTATTCCAGTTTTAGGCACGGTAATATCCAGCGTTTTTCATGTTCTCCATTAAGGCAATTATCGCTCCAATTGCACGCACGAAGTTCGACTCGGCGATTGTACCACTTTAGGTATAGCAATGGCGAAAGTTCCTTTTTGGTTGTATCTGTGTTTTGGTAAACAGTTCCTTTGTAGGGCGAGACAAGGGAAAGGCGTGTGGTTCAAAGGTATTGAATTAAGGATGATGATATCATAGCTTCCGCCCAACTGCATTTTGGAGGTACTCCACTAATTTTCACCACCTCCTCTTCGCTCAATTGCACAGGCAGGATGTTACTGGAAAAAAATGCTTTAATTAAAAGTTCATTTTGCTTGAGCGGATGAATAGGGGGTGTGCAATCTGACGCCACTCTGTGTGACCTTGTGTGGCGGTCCCCACTCTTTCTGCTCCTCTACTCAAGACATGGATTGTAGTGACAGTATGAGATAAAAAGAACGTTCGAATGCATTACATCTTATGCAGCTCTAAGCTTTGTATAAAGTGGAAGAAAGTCAAGGGAA
This sequence comes from Echinococcus granulosus, assembly GCF_000524195.1. NCBI lineage: Eukaryota > Metazoa > Platyhelminthes > Cestoda > Cyclophyllidea > Taeniidae > Echinococcus > Echinococcus granulosus. Next base: position 1,755,376 of record NW_020170384.1, on the reverse strand, counting down.
TCGACCGACGGATAGCATCCTCTTCGATCTCTGCTATGTGCGCGTTTTATCGTCAGGTGAACTTCATGACTCGCTGGAGGCGACATTAGAGTTTTGATTCGCCGCAGACACGACAGTCTACGCACTGGTAATGCGAAAGAATTGAATTTCACTCTTTGTACGCAACCTTTAAGACTTCTCTTCGTATCACATAACAGATTAGCCGAACATAGAGGCTTGGAGTTTTTGTACATGCTGAGAGTCTCTATTATTTGTGGGCGTTCATCATGGGGAAGGAAGGCGGTGTGCTGATATAGCGTGCCCTTCGCAGTCTTGGCCAGCGGAACATTGCAGAAGGGATACTGCTAGCATTGCTACAGTAAGCAGCATCACGGTTGGACAAGTTATTGGGCAAGTTGCGTTAGTTCGGGCTACCAATTGGACCGCCTACTAAATGTATTTAAAGAGAAATTACTCTAGGAAAGAGACTTAACCGTTTTATGTGGACTACATATTCGACGTTTACCGTACCACGGCACTTTTGTAAGGAAGCAAATTTTGTGCCCGATCTAGCGTAGTTTGTCAGTGTAAACAGAGCAGCCTAAGTGGTGGCATTACTGTGCAACACATGCACGGTGTTGTCGGGAAAAAGTGGCCACTAAATCTAGCCAGATTTTTTATTGCTCCAATAGTATCGTTACATTTTCGGCAGAGCTAACTGCTGGTCATTAAGTAAAAAGTGCTGGTTCCCTCATGCCAAGAACATTCTACATGTGTTTTATTGCTGTAAAACCAAACGATTCGCTTAAAATGTGATATGGTGCCAGCGATCATTATAAACCTCTCAGGAACACATGTCACATATTTGTGACGTTGGGCCCAGCCGAAAAAGTTGGAACATCATATACACATAGTGGTGGTAACGGAGGTGCTTATTTTTGTTTGTTTGCTGCCACTACAGTAGTGACACGAGTTTGCCATTGGATTTAATGAAATCACCTCACCGTTTCGAGGTGGAGTTAGCGAGTGGTTGAAGTTTTATAAATGATTTCCCGTTTCACTTTAAAGAATATCTAACTAGCGTGATGGGGGAGATTAATTCTGACTTCATCGTTTCAAGATTTATTGTTATCTTGGAGGTTTGTAATGTGCCTTGTACGATAGAAAAGCTTGTCCTGGAACCTAAATTTACATCCTTCGTCCCGATCCCAACGAATAAAATAAGGTCATGATGGAGGTTTTACTTTTTAAATTTCATCCCCTTCCCCCCCCCCCCACCCCAAAAAAAGAACATTTCACCAGTGAAACAAAAAAACTTAAATCCTTATGCTTTAAAAAGTAATGTAAGTGATTCAGCATATCTGCAGTCTCTAACTGCGCATCTGTCATGACCAACTTCTTTTATGAAGCATTCTGCTAAATTCACTTTTTTTAGTAATCAGCCCCGTGGCGATTCACTTGGAAATTCTTCACTTATCTCAAATGACTATTAACTTGAGTCTGCAAAGATTATCTCAGGGTGTGGGGAGATGGGTGGAAGGAGGCGTATACCTTTTGGTGATAGGCATGCGTGGCATATAATGGATTTTTTTCCCTTTGCAGCCTTCATATTTTTCTTTCTGGCTCAGCCTTGATGACTAGGTGTGTTAAAATCTACGGGTGTCTACCACCAAGCGGTCAAACCTTAGAAGCTTCATCAACTCCGGTCGTTTTGTAGATGCTCTCGTGTTCTCCTTTTAATGGTGACTCATAAAGCCATGGCCATTTTTGTACTAGAGGGAGAACGATGTGTGAATGATGTGCTTCTTTCAGTGTCAAGACGAATGCATTAAGATGCTCCCACATTCAACCATTTGATGAAATAACTGAAATCTGCAGAATGGTTTCGGGGGCAGCGGTAGATGTTAATCCTAGATCCCTAGAGGGCAAGACGTGTGATTTAACGTCATATTATTCTCTGATCGCAATGGATTCTTCTTCAGAAAATAAGCGTTATGTCTGTACGTCAACTAGATAAGTTGTTTTTATTTTGTAGCTCATTAGTGGGAAATTCAGGGAGCACTCCTCCACCTAGTGTGGCATTCAGCGACCTTAGATAGGTAAATACCAAGATGGCCCAAGCAGAGAGCATTAAGGTCAAGACAAAACCCCTAGTAAATTGGTTGCATTTGAAAATGCGTAAGAAAGAAGAGTCCCTACAATCAACGTGGAATCCGACCAAAAGCCTTTGTTATCACAAATGAATGCTTGTGAAAAGTCTTCACGATTTGTCCGTGGTGGGAAGATACTTGCTTAAGTTCGGTCGGGCCGTTCTAGCCACATCCGCAGCTTCCAGCCCTTCTGGGTCACTAATATCACTATCTTCCATTTAGATTTTCCGCATTACGTCTCCGGAAATGGCTTAAGCACTACACTAGGGATAGTAATAACCGACCCATATCATAATAACAGCAACTTCGAATTCACTCACTAGTTCCAGCTTTTCAACGTCACAGTGGGATGAAATTTGGTGTGGGTGACTGAACCTGCAAAGCTTCGCAACAGATGGACTGTCAAAACCGCAATGATCTGGTAACTTTCCCAAATCTCGAGGTCTGCACAATAACAAGTAACACAACAAAAAGAGATCTAAGCAAATCGAAGTGATTACTTAGGGAAATGCCTAATATTACCCATGAAAATCCTTTCTCCTGTTGCTTTTAGACAGTCCACCTAATGGAGGATGCGATGTTTGTCAATTGGAGCTAATTGCATTGCATTCGCCATCACTAATAATACGATTGAAAACCATCGCATTATCTTCGTTCACGCCTCGCAATTGAACACAAACTGTGGAAGAGTAAAACCAACGCCGTGGTGTCGAATACGACTCTCCCAATTCTTCTTTCACAATGGCTCACCCTAATGTGCCTTTTGAAAAGACAAGGGTTCTGTAACCCTATTCCACACATTGTACTGTTTTAGTGAATCCAGATTATCCACCCCTATGCGTCGGGACTCCTTCCTACATTAAAACTATGGTGACCTCCCTGCTTCATTTGGACTACTGAAGTGGACGCACATGGTCGGACCCAATTGTTTACACTAGCTGAATAATCAAGCACCATGCGACCTAAGCTTTCCACTTTTCAATGAACCCTTTGCACATTTAACAGCTTACCACTTTTATTCCCCGACCATCACATGGGTCTCATCTCGCCCTATCGCCTTTCATATGTTTGACTGAAGTCCAAAATTTGTGATCGTAGTAAAGGACATGAGGTGTTGAAACCGAGTAAACTATCAAGTCAAATCATGTTACTTCACAGAAAAATTATTAACCCACAGTAGCATCGTTAATCGGGAGAAAAGGGTATCTCTACCATCAGCAAAGCCATGAAGGAGTTGGTTTTCGAAAACAGTGACTTTCGGTTATTTTGCACTCCTAACCTATGGTCTGCAAATCAACATTATTTCATACGCATCACTTAAAATAAGTTTCATCGGAACAAAGCTGCCGCGTTGCAATTGTAATCGTAGTCAGCTTTTAAAATACCCGCAAAGTTTGGGGTTCATGGGATCGCTAAGATACATCTTATCTATTTTTATTACAAAGTCGTTTCCTACTGAGTATCTATAGGACTTGGGTTAGAACGGCGATAGCATTTTCTGAATCGAGGTTCTGTATAAAATGATCTTTCAATTTCAATGGGTGATCCAATATTTTTCCCTGACATCTGTGCTAAGTAGCCGGGGGAGGACAAAAGTGTAGTAGGAACATAATTGTTATACGCTACAAATATGATTTCAATAGAATAGGACGCAAACATCCATCGTAAACCAAAAAAAGACTAAGAGCCGGCTCCAAGAGTTTGGATTTAATAATGGAAGCCATTTATGATACTTTTAAAATAATAGAAAGTACTATCGAAAGTTACCTGCAAACGTAACAATTACACCAACGCAGAGCTAAAATTGTGCTGCCAACGCTGACATTCATTCGCAAATTATCAAATAACCGATTTAAGAAGTGCTGGACTTTTCTGTAAACCACCTTTTAAATTCACATTAACATTGCAACCAGGTTCTGAGTAGGGTGTCTCTTAATTAAATTTACAATAACCTTTCGGAAGACTTATTGCAGTGTGCCCAATATTTTGTGTAAGTGCGTTTAGTTGTGCGAGTACTCCAGCCCCCACAGGTCGTAATTCTGCCTATCAACTCTGTCTCGTGTTGGTGTGGTCTACGACGACTATGGAGAAGACTCGGAAAGCATCACTATTGTGCTGCTAATAGTTGCCAAGTTCTGGATTTGGAAAAATTGGATTAAGCGTAAAACCGAAATTGAGAACCACTGTTAGCGGACATCGGGCACAATTTACTTGTCGCTGAAAACTCGAGATTTATTTGGCCTACTGTTGCAAAACTATACCATTAGGTGCCAAAAATTTAACATTGAAGTAAAAATTAAGGTAGGCTTGAAAAGTTAAGAGCCATAGCATATTTTTGAAAGTCAGGAAAATTTCTTATTCTGGGCATATTACTGAGATTATTTTAGAAAGGCTAAGTCACAAGGTGTCTGTGCGGCACTTGCTTAAACAAATTATAAATAAAAATTAGTACCAATTGAGTTCCGTAAATTTGGTATTACGTTTTGTTACTTTTTAAAAAGCATATATGTGTGCAAAAACCTTAGATCGAGCATTTAAAAATTGTAATCTACGATTTTTATAACTAAAATATATCAATCTCAAAATTTCAAATCTTTGTAATCACTTACTTTTTTCACAAATTTGTTTAAGTGTACTGAAAGTGTTCCGTCCCCCAGACGGATTGAAGGCATGCTCGTGCGTGGTGGGTGCTCCTTGGCGATGAATAGGAATCTCATTGAATCCGTTGTGATAGTGTCTCTTTATCTGAGTTAAAAGATCTCAATGCGTTTTATTCGTCTTTAGGTTCTTGGCTTCGATGATTAATTCAATCCCGTTCCGGTGGTGAAGGTAAGAAACTTCCTAGGTTTTTTCGTTGGCACACTTGCTCTTTGGTTCCATCGAAAGATGTGTGGCCACAGGGTGATTCTGGTTTTACGACATGATTCTAATCATGCAGCCGATGTGCCAGATATTGAAATGACGGTCTCCGGATCGGTCTTCGTTTTAACATTCCATAATCGTGAATAGTCGGATCGACAATGAACTCACGAAAAGCCGTTAAACCGATAACTCAATCAACTTTTGCGTTGTTTCTGATTATGCTTGCTTGCGTGTGTTGCTGTCAGTTCCTTCGTTGCGTTTTAGATACGCTCTAGGTCCTCCGGTGTGACGTACAGGCGCCGAATGGATGAAGACAACCTTCACGCGACGCTGGGCAAGAGATCTTGTCATCAAGAACTTATTTGTCCCGAATAGCCTGTGATTGCTAGCTGTTTGTATTAGTCTTTTATGGGGCTTTTGGGTGTGGGGATTTGAGGGTATGCATGTTGCTATCGGATGGTGCGCTCTTGTGCACGGTTTGCCTGGGGTGGCGCAGTGCGCATGGTGTGGGTGGCGGTTTGGCCCTGTGCCTTCGCGCAGCGTGATGGAGTCGGGCGTGCTAGGTGGGGTGTGCAAATGGGGTTTGGGTGCCGCTTTGCGCCGCGGAGGCCTACTTCGGGTCGGTCGTATATCGGTTTCGCGAGCTTCAGTTCGGCCGCTGTTGCGCTACGGTGGTTCGCAAGCATGAGGGATGCATCTAAGGGGCTCAACATGCGCCTCTAGGGGGTTCTGGCGGGAGCTGCTTACGGTGGCCCTTGGCGCTGGGTTTGGTCTGCTTGTGATTTGCCGAGGGGTACACAGGGAGACAGGATCGGCAGTCGGCACGAGGTGTCCCTGGCCCGGCTGAGCAGGTCTTTCGATACCGGAGCTCAGACTGGTTTCACAGTTTACAACTACCCTCAATCGATCGTGGGAAGGTCTTATAGTATCAACAGAGAAGGCGGTAACGTTTATAGAATAACAGCAAGGAGGGACAGAAGGTCACGGGTGGGAGTGGTGGGCACGGATGTGTTCAAAGTGGTTCAGTTATGAACGGAGGGTTGACATTTGCTATCACAAAATGTCGAGGGACGGGGCGTAAGCGCTAAGCTGAAATTAGTAGTGGGGGGATCGAGTTAACAGCCGCGTGAATTCCAACCTAGCCTTCCTGACCGAAATCCCTTGTGAAGTCGCGCTGCTTCTGAAGATCAGCTTCGTTAACGGTTGGCTTGGAGCGTTTCACTGCCTGAATCATATCGTCCTGGAAGACACACAGTGAACAAATGAAAATTGTGGCGCTAAAATAAGTAAATTGTGTCTTGCTCCGCCTACCATGCAAACAATGGGGTCGAAGAGCCTGTCCCCTTTAATCTGAGTCCAGTCCATTTCTTTGGCACCTGGATCGCCGGGAGAACAGGGAGTCCAAAGGTCATCCACTATTTGAGAGGGGTCCGCGGGAGAAGGACCACGTACCTAAGGCAAGTAATATGCAAGGGGCGTTGGTAACTTCACCTTAAGATATTTGGAACTTCAAACAACAGTAGAAACAAAATTTGCCAAAGATTCCGGCCCCTTTTAAGCACAACATTTTGGCTGCAGCCTTCGATACTTACCAATTGCTAAAGATTACTTAAATTCGAAAAAGGGGAATGTTTTGGCAGTCGTTAGCTTAACTAAAATGAAGAACGTCGAAAGGTGTGTAGTTTAAAAGGGCAGCTTGTACATTTTACGTTCCCCAAACCTCTAAAAAGGCAGAGCACTTTAGGAAAGCAGCACAAAGAAATGCACGAAACCCTGCTTATAAAACTTGTAGTTTCACTTCATATTGATCCGGCAAAAATTGCAAGTCATCGTGTGAGAACGCCTTAGATGACATGCGCAAAAACGTGTTTAACGATATGGTGACACCAATCGGTGCTATTTCTGTTCAATTTCTTCACCTGCGCCTATAACTTCGAGCGGGCGACTTTGCGGTGTTCAAATAATTCACATTATAAACGAGGTCAATTTCGCATATCCGAAATCAAATAACCATAGCCGGTCTAGGCTTTTCTCTGAAGAATGATTGTGAAACCTCACTTAACTGCCATCAAGGAAATAGGATATTCCACTCAGAGTATGAAGCCCGAGTTTGGCACTACTCCACTGATAAAGAACTACTTCAACGTCTAGCAGAAAAGACACCGTTCCCACAAACACGTGCATACACATTAGCCTCTGACAGATCTACAGTTCATATGCATTCATATAGTTTGGCTTCAGTTATGCTTAGGTAATTAGGCCACTGCATTACGAATTTAGCTGATATACACTTGTTGGAGTTATGCAATCAGACTCAATGTTTGAACTACCGCGGCACATTAATGTGGAAGCACCCTCCAATTTTCAGTTTGCTACGTGTAGGAGAAAACACTCAATTTTTTTAGATAATTTGATACAGAAGTGGGGAGACACACGATCTGAGCTTAACTATTTGGGCCTCCTACACAGATCTTGAGCGTGCTGTTTAAATAGGTAATAGTGTCAGAGATAGATGAAGAGAAACAGAGCATACCCATGTGATGGATAAATATAATTACTAAATGGACCGAGTGAACGAGGATGAAGAAAGCTATTTCCAGCCGTCATCAAAGACGCACTCACATCATTTGCATGTGTTATGCACCCACTCCCTCCCACGTGCACATGACTGATAATCAGCACCTTCTCCTTCTAACTTTTCAAGTGGTTTTACGTTGAATTCACAATCACGACAGATGAATTAAAGGTAATACGAACCTTTTTGAAGTGAGTGGCCGTTTGAACCTTCCGAATAGGCGCCATGAGGGCCTCACGAACGCAGATTGCAATATCAGCCCCCGAGTAGCCATCGGTCATATCGGCGAGCTTCTTGAAGTCAGCGTCCGTCAGTTCATGTGGCGTGGTGCCGAGATGCATGCGGAACATTTTGGCACGGGCCGGAGCCTCTGGCAGTGGGATATAGATGCGCTTCTCAAAGCGTCGGCGAATGGCAGAGTCCAAACACCAGGGGATATTAGTTGCGCCCAGAACAAGCACATCTTTATTATTTGTTCCCACACCCTAGAAAGGGCACAGTGACAATAAAAAGTCACCGCAGCGTCAGCACTAACCTGCATCTGTACGAGGAACTCCGTCTTAATTCGGCGGGCTGATTCGGATTCGTTTTCACTACGAGAGCCACAAAGAGAGTCAACCTCGTCGATAAACACAATGCTGGGTCGATGCTGGCGGGCCAGCTCGAAGAGGTTCTTCACAAGCTTTTCCGATTCACCCAACCACTTGCTCACCAAATCAGAACTAGAAATTGAGAAGAAAGTTGATTTGTTCGCTTCTGTTGCAACGGCCTTAGCGAGGTATGACTTCCCCGTTCCCGGCGGCTATAATAAATGAGAGTCAATTCATGAGACCTAAGAAAATTAGAGAACCTAGATATCACCAGAAGTAAAATACACGTACGCCATAGAGTAGAATACCCTGCCACGGTGTTCGTTTTCCAGTAAACAAATGCGGGAACTTAATGGGTAGAATAACGGCCTCTTTGAGGGCTTCCTTAGCCGCCTCGAGGCCAGCAACATCCTCCCACCTAACATTAGGCTTCTCCATGACGATGGCTTCACTAAGTTGGTTGTGGAATTTTGTCTTTTCGGCGTCTTCCTCCCTATCCGCTTTGATTGGCTTCCTCTCTGTAGTGGCTTCTGCAGCTGCCTACAACCAAACAACGCTCAAGTCGCTATAATGGCATCACTATATTTGCTGAAATGGTAGACGAGCTTATGTGGCTGTCACAGATCAAAGAGTAATACAACTAGTGAATTGTGTGAGGTATTTCAGATATGTCCGCATCTCCTCCATAAAAATCAAAATAAAGCACCAGTATTTAGAAAACAACGCTTTTGAGATTTCAACAAAAGACTGTAAGTGCTAAACTAGCATTGAGGAGAAAAATATGGAACAAAAAACAGGAAATGTATTTTCCAATAACAGTGGCGTTAGAAAGACCGAAAGCAGGTGACCATATCAATAATAATCCAAAAGGGTAGGACTTTAAAGTTAACAAATAACAGATTCTACCAAAGGTATAGACAGAAGTTTCCATGATAGATCCAAATGTCTGTGAAAAAAATGTGGTACAGTTATATTTCCCCCGGTCCAATTTAATGACAAAGAAACGAGTAGAGGTAGTTAAGTCTACGACTAAATAAATCCTGACTTAACACAAAAAGTAAGCATTAGGATTAAAAGATAGACCTTAAACGAAAGCAAAATAAAACAACATTTTCCCTTACTTCCTCGCCCGTATTCGACTCAAGGTACTTCTTAATCTTTTCCGCACGATCTAGATACTGGCACACTTTACTTTTGATACTGTCCCGAGACTTATCATTATGACATCCGTCTAGGTAGACACTAGAGACGCTAAAAAAACCCACATTTCAGGGCATGAAGCATGTAATCGCATCCTATCTGATAGAGACGTAGCGCCTCCTCATAGTTCTTCTTTCTGTCCTCCTCAGTAGCCTTCACAACGGTGTCGATACCTTTCTATAATTTAAATATCAATAATGAACAATAACTAACATTAAGTGCCGCACTAGCGTCATTAGCCATTCCTTCAGACGAGAAGCTGGTGCTCCAAAACCGCGCAAGACAACTGACTGGTTAAAACATTTATCTACGACACCTGATAATGATTGAAGACTGATAATTCTTTTTCCTTGATCCCCTGCCTCCGTTTGCTGTTTCACAGAATTAACTCAAATTAATTGTACCTTACCATTTACAACCTTTATTAGCCAAAGTACTTACAAATTTTTACAATTTATTCTGAAACTTCACTAGCTATTAAGAGGGCTTTTTAGGTCTTACGCTTTTTACTAGTACTTCTTTAGTCATTTCAGAGTAAAATTCACACCACTTTTGTTACTTAGTGGAGGTCATACTGTGATATCAATTCTCGGGTCAATTCCTTGGCTTGCCAAGCGAGGCAACTGCTAAACAAAAAAATTTAAACCATTGATCACAGTTTCGTGCCCTCACATACCCCTGTTAAGACGCGATTTCCCTAACATTCCCACCTCGTATTGTCAGTATTTGGCTAAGGTCACTCCATCCAGTTTTGCAAACTTTCCTAATAATTGTAGTGTACTAGACTCATTATATTAAGTTGTGGCATCCCAGTCTGCACGTACCTGACTTGCGTCCCCAACATGGCCGATCGTCTCTAATCCTCTTAATATCCGTCAGCATAGATCCCCTGAGAGGTTCCCTGCGTGGCATTACTATTCTAAACAAATCCTTACTTCGACACTTGCCAATCCGCCTTCATGATTGGAGTACCAACCAGGTGAAGGTTGCTGACGGACGGCAAAAGCCCAACCCAGTGATGGAATTGCAGTTATCTGCTGGTAAAAGCCTACGCAGGGGCTAACGCCGTCAGCAGCCTCCCGCAGTGTATTCGCTGATGATTCTAACCCGTGAATTAAACATACATCCCCGTAAGCACCAGTACGGTTTATCACGACCTCATTCAAGACAAAGGACGCAAAACCTGAGCCAGCAATTTGGGCCATCAGTGAATAAATATAAACCCATTTCTTTCTTGCAAACATTACTTACATTTGAGGATTACTGTCGTAAAAATTTTAGTGGTCGGTGGCAAAGAACAAAGAGTGTTCGAGTACAAGGTCTTGTGGAGTAAAGGTACACGAAGAGGAACGACGACTGGAAGAGACACCTCTGTGACTGTGCTATTCCCAAAATAAATGATCATGGCCTGTACAGTTTTTGATGAAGTGAAAGGAAGAGGGCGAAGAAAGTAAAAAACGGCGTGGTGATCATTAATGGTGGCCTCGCTGTGGCATTAAGAGAGTGCTACGAGGCTCACTTTTGTTACGCAGTGGTGGCAAGAAGCTGCTTGATTACACGAGGAGTCGTCTCATCCGTGAAGTGAAGAGTGGAGTACCTACGATAAGAAAAAGAGTAAGCCCACGTTAATACGTTCACTATCAGCCACACAAGTGGGGTGTCCCAATGTAGCGTTTCTTTGTTTGAGAATAATTCCACTTTTTGTTTTCGAGGAACAGTCAAAACTACGAGAAATCGGTAAAAATAGAAATCGGTGATACATTAAGGAAAGTAAAACATCTGCGCCATGGTAGCCAACTACCCGATAAGATGCGGTACACCCTCCCTTGGAAATGTAGGAGTAGGGAAACTCCGATGCCTCGAAATCACTGGGTTATAGGATTAGTAAACCCCCACTACAGTTATTATTACACTCACGAGCACGCCTATCGCTGCTGTCAAAACAATGTGTACTAAGATCACCTCTTTGTTCGTCCATAGAACGCTTGCCGTTACCGTTCGCTCGCCATCATAAGGAAGCCGTACTGCGTCCATTACCGATTCGCTCCAGCCATTATACGAGCGAATGAAGGCAATTAAAGGCGTATAAACCTTCGGGCATGAAGAAATACAAACAAAAATATCTTACTGTTGAAGCAAAACCAAGTTTTATGAACGCCTTTCTGATAGATTTTAACGGTCAGCGAATCAGCTGCGCCCCATTGCATGGCAAAACCACAACCTTGATTCATCAAATCGCGTTGAGAGTACATTTATAATTCAATTTGAAACAACCATGCACCCTATTCCAACGTGTTCTTTCGCTAGGCCTCTGCACCAACATCACGACATTTCGATCGGTACGATGCAAATCGACATCATACCCAAAAAGGAGTAAATTTTACAAAAAATGGCAATAAAGATGCACCAGCATCAGCACTTCTATTATTTAACAAAGGCATACATGTACGTAAGGAGTGCAGATAAGAGTGCATAGTCGACCAATATATCCATTCTGTAAAATTTCATCGCACTTCTTTTCGGAATTAATAGTGGGTTAAACACGCTCCCCTAGTTTCATTCGATTGGAATCAACTTTTTACCAGAACTATACATCAATACCACGATCCTTCGATCAATTTCATTTTCCAATCAAAGTCAAACCTACAACATCTACAACTGCGCTCATGGCGGAATAAGAACTGATCAAATTAAGATTTACGACATTGAAAAAGCGAAAGATTAGCCACTTACAAACACGAAGTCATACCATTCTTACATTGTTTAACAAATGTTACATTTACCTTTACAGTAGTTACACACTCTATTCCACGATCAGAAATGCTCCCTTCCCAGTCAGCTATATTACGGTGTGATGTACTCCCTACGAAAGATTTGAAGCAAAGCCGCAAACGTGATCCATGAAACTAAGTTGGCTATGTGTATTTTTCTCCAAGAGGGAACAGAAAGATATGCGATAATTTTTCGATTATAATCTGGAAAGGTGATCCAATTGTATGAGTCCTTTCTAAATATTTGGAGGGGAGGGGGGTTAAAACAAAAAAATAGATGTGACATCTTTAGATGGCGATCATAAGGATAAAAAACCCAGCCAATGTTACAATTCATACAAGGCGTTTCCTTTAAAACTATGAGTAGAATAAACGTATCTGCGATCGACAGCATGTTAGGAATTCGGCCTGAATGAAACGGCTCGAATCGCAATATCTTTAGTTTACCCGTTAGTCAGTAAATGTGTCTGAGAGGAGTAAAAAAAAATACTACGTCGAAGAAACATGTTACACATGGCACACTAAAAAGACTACATGCCTATGGGAGGGCAATGAAAAGCATACAGGCTGAGGGATGGGCTTGTGGGCAGAGACAAATGAAGGAAAGTATGGTCATTCTTAAATGGAAACCGACCGTAAATAAAAATATATGCTGATAGAACTGCAAAAATCCGTTTAGAAGAAGAGCTGCATGAAATGAGGTCAATTGTGCATTCTTACTAGCAAGAAAAGTAAGTCTGGTAGCAAAAAACGGCACCTTGCACGATGAGGAGAGTCTAGTTGCACCCGATTCCGCGCTGGTGGAGAGAACATCACATGCCTATTCAGTCAGAAAAGCTAACAAATATACGGTAAAGTACTCTTTACCCCAAAATCGCAGGTATTTCAATAATAGTATGTCACTCATTCGCCTTATAATGGATACAAGGGAAGAAAAAACACCTTGCGCAACTTCGGAAGTCGTTTAGAGAACTAAAAACCCATGTAATGAACGGTAGTCAGATTTTATTTCTAAAAAACCATTTGTTCCGAAAATTTTGGACTCTCGCAGAAGATAGCAGGCATGAGATCATAAATTTACCGATGATTACTTAGCATGGAGACAAACGGGTAAAAATGCAACCATCCATGGAGTTTCTTGTGCTATTTAAAAGATTGAAGTGTACCCAAGATTGGACGACATTATGAATTAAGTATGAAATACTAACTCCGAGTTCTGCTAGATGTCAGTAGTGAAATTTCAGATTCACCAAGTACATATAAGATTGGGTGAATTAGGTTCCATTTGCCTTACTCAAATACGGCTTAGCTATCTAAAATAGTACACAAGGCGGAAGGGCAACAGCGACTGGATGTTGATTTGTACCTATTATGCACGCTACTAGCAATAGTTAACAACCATTCAAAGCATTTCAGATATCGCTTATTAAGATGGTCATTTTGATTTAAAATCCCAGGCACTCGGGTGGCGGGTAATATGCACGGGTCTTTGAATTCATCCTACACATTTTGACAATCTAGAGGGCTCATGAAATCACTGAGAAGGCCGAAAGGTACAGCAGATTTATAGACAGTAAGAATTCATTTTGATGTCAGGAAAAAAAGTGATTTTCTTCAACCTGACAAAAGGGTGCAATAGATACACACACATTTCACGTAGACGTCATCGGATGAACTGCCCAATCAGAGAAGTGACGCGTGCAGAGGAGGTAAGCACACACACGCGATACGGAATGACTACGAAACACAAGCATACGCACACGCAAGACCCTCCTCCAGTGTCAAACCGGTACAAACACGCGTACTAATGCAGGCAGTGACACCACTGCTTCCGAAAACAGGCATGATAGCCGCTCCTCTGAAAAAAAACACTAAGCCCTTCTTCCTAGCTGGTGATTTCCCTCATTATAGCCCAATCATATGGCAGCCGAACTAATGTCCGGTCTATTTCAAGGCTTGTATAGCCGGATGTGGCGCAGGAACTAGTCTAGACAAAAGATATATCGATGGTACTGCCCCCAAAAATATTATAAGTGGTAATAAGCACGAGGGGAAAAAACCCACCCTTCCAAATTGGTAAAAATTTGCATTGTCTGTTAGAGATTCACTTCGTTGTAAAGCGCATGGACTGCATGAAATAGTAATCCCCTGTTGTTCAACTGCAACAACTGACACTTGACAGCTTCCATTTACCTCGTCATGCACTTGTCTACCGATCCAAAGCCTTCAGATGGGAGAGGAGATGTGAAACAGTTGTGCAAAGAAAAACAAGACTGACAAACGAAGAAGAGGATCAAATTGATAAAACTAGTAGAAGAAAAGGAAACTTAATGGAGCCCAGCATTACCAGCGTTTCAAATGATGTTTCCTCAGAAGTATTAACAATGTTACTACAGCAATCATGCTTTCTAAAGGTAAGATCTTAATTCTAGCTATCGATAATAGGATAATTCATTGACTTAATACGACACTTTAGTCCAAAACTTAAAAAAATCTATTTAAAATTGCCTATCGAAACAGAGATAAAAAAATAAGTAGGAACAAAAAGGTGTAGAATTAAATTGATTAATATCTTTTGTGGCTCCCGATCTTCGACGTAGACGTTCTAATTCGACTTGAAGCACTCATAGTGGAAGCAGAGTTCAAATTGTGAAATGACGCAACAGTTCATCGCTTGTCGTTCGACAAATAAAGAATATAATTTTGAGGAGTAGTGGCACCCCAATGAAACGGGAGAACTGATATGCTATTAGATGTGAATAGACACGTAGCATAAACTGTCGTCAATCAAGGAGAGGAATAGGACTTACTTGATTGCATTGAGCAAACACTGGACGCTTTTCGGGTTCTGCTCCTTCAGCAGTCGAACACAGCTCTTCACCTACAAATGCATGTTTACAATAAAAAAAAAAGAAGAGAAGAAATGGATGCGATTGCAGGACCTAGGATTGGAGCAACCCAAAGTTTCTCCAAATTAAGGCGACTTTTAACAGACTGCTCTGCGTTTCGGAAGACACCAAGCACTTAAATGAAGACCGTGGAAATGGCGGCATGCAAAAAATGCGTAATGACCCTCTGCACAGGACTGGTACACAAATTGCAATAAGCTGTGATGGAGAGGGAGGAGAGATCCATTTTGCCTCAAATCGGAGTACCGTCGTTTAAAACAATCATTCCAAACCGAAACACAAAAATCGAACATACTTTTCCAAAAAAATGGAGTGGGCTAAAATAATTCGTCCTTATTTTGCCAAATACAGCCAGAGCATTAATTTTTAATGCCACGAGGCTCACCCACAGCCAGCCCTTAAGGGAAGAGCTCATGCATAGGGAAAGCACCGTTACAACATCAAAGTATAAAGGATTAAAACGTGACATCAAAGCATGGTTATGCACGTTTGCTAATTCACTTTTAATTATCGACAGTAAATTTAATATTCGGAAGCCTAGAGACCATTAATTATTCATTTCGCCTCCGCTCCCACCCCCTCTCCTTTCCACCCTGTGTGCGTTCATTGGTGGGTAGAGAAGCCTTCTAATTAATTTTGAACTAGATCAAATTTCTATTTATTACCACAATCCTTTTATCCATGTTCGCGTTCGTCTTCACACAGTAGGGCACATAAAACGGTACCGCATCAATAGCGCCGCCTTACGCAAACCCTCAACCGCCAGACGAGTTCACATATTCATTCATTCCAAAAAAATCAGGAGGATTATGCACAATAAGGTTATTTAGCAACAAATTTCCATGATCTTGGTCACTAAATTTAAGAGGCGCAGTTTATTTTGCCAGTGTTAACCAATTAACCAATTCACCCCGGTGTAGAGGCAGGAAGGCCTTCGGTTACCACATGTACAGAAAAATGGAAAGACCATTCTTTGGTTGTAGTGTTTAATCATACAGGTCTTTATAACATCCCACATTGGCACGGAGCTTTGTTCATAACACCCATGCCACCTAATTCCTAACCCTTCAGAATCATGACGATGGATCTGGTTACGGACTCGCATCTATTAATTAACATCTTCAAGGATGCCTGAGGTGCCACATTGATGGCAATAGTGGGGCATCCACCACGAAGGGTAATCCTAATTCCCCTGCCTAACTACATCGCCACGCCGTCATTGCGGGGGAAGTTGGGTTGTGGGCGGTTGAATCCAGAGAGGGACAAGGGCCGTTGAAGTGGCGTCAAACTGCGACAACTGCTCCGGTCTTCAATGCCGGGTGGTAGAAAATGCTACAACAAGTCAGTTCATAAGTGACCCTTTTACAGTGGCGCACGTAATGTGCCCACTGCAGACCACCGCCCATTCCTTAACACTACTTTCTAAATTGCCAGAATAGATCGCCTAATGAAGGTTTTAGTATTTAGAAACCCCATCTACTAATGATACAAAATGAATAAAATTCTAGCTCCTGTCTCGTGGAAATTTGTGATTACATGGAGAGCGCAGGGAACTACATAGCAGAACCGCATTCATTTTGGTTGTATGCTTGACTAGAGAGAACTTCTTATTCTCCCGCGAAATTGGCTATGCCACCAGCCACTTAACTCTACTCTCAGATCCCTAAACCTATTAACGTTCTAAAGGATGACTCAAACGCTACAATTCACTTAAATTGGACCTAAATTTGTTCCGCATCCATCGGAATTCATGCTAGAAACAAAAAAGGCGGCGAAAGCACCTACTTAAGCCAGATTAATCGGCAGGTGACAAACGCCACAGAGAGGTGGCCAGAGATGCCACGAGAGGAGAACGACGCCTGCTGTGTAGGAAGGCGTTAATTGCTTCCACCAGCCCCTCCTCTCTCAAATGGATAACCAATAATTGATGCGTAGGCCGAGAAAGAGGGAAAGACTCAAAAAGTACTTAATCGACTGCCTGAAGCCGTGAAAATACAGAAATGACCCGATTGAGGAAAAAAAGCGCTAACCGATTTAAGCGACACCGAGCAAGTTGATGCACCAGCAAAGTTACAGACACCTGGATGACTACCAAACATTGTTATGCTAACTTAGCTACTGCAGCCCGGTGCCAAACTACAATTTTAGCAAGTAGTATAAATTTACTGAGGCAGTAAATTTTAATTAGTTTTAAGGTGGACGATGAACCAAAAAGGAATGAGAACAAAGAAGTAGGTCATAGGCCACGTTACCAACGCAACTCCTCCTGTGTGGGGTTTTGAACGTTTTCTCCCTACTGAGAACGAAGAATGGAAGTCAGAAGTCCTAAACTTCTCACCTTTCACCTCAAAAATAAATTAAATGGAATTGACTACTTTTGATAAGTAGTGAATCACCAATGCGATGGGTGAGTGAAGAAAGAAAAGAACCCGCTATGCTCACTACACCCCTCATTCCAAAAGTCGGGCCAATCCTTCTGGCGTCTGGACAGGCCTGTGACACGGTAGGATATGTGGGGGCAGGGGGTACCCAAATGCAGTGGGAGGACAAACGCCCACGCGCTTCTCCTGTATCAACACAACGATAATGTGATTGTGCGCATAATTAGAAGTGATCAAATAAAAAATCGTGTAAAATGAGCAACTAGACTTGAACAAACCAAAACAAATGCAATAAACAAGCTCCTAGATATTTTGCCGCCAATTCCTGGGTCATCGGTTCGGATGAAATTGTATTTGTTTCCTACTCTAAACGGACCCTTTGAACTTCGCGGGGAGACTTAATAAATTATGGCAAAACTATGCGGAATACAGGTTTTCCTGTTTTCACTGGTGGCAGAGTAAGTTGATATGATTTATTTCATAAACTACGGTGGCTAGCGGTTTCGTCTAACCAGATAATGGCTAAAAGTGGTACACAATGGCATGTTCGCTAGTTAAGATGTTATCCGAGGATACCAAGCACCGTAATGTTTAGGTTACACTGCAAGCGACCACCACAAGTATGTAATTTGGTGGAGTGAAACCCACGCGTAACAAGAGAGGTTTGAAAGGAAACAGCACTATAGGCCTTCTGAAATTGCCATTCGCAAACGGATTATCGCTTGTTAAAATCCCCTTTATTCTCACTTCAAACAAGCAAAATAAACAACAAAATGAATCATTTGAATTTCATTGGAGATATGAAGCTAACCGGAAAGAAACAAAAGCAGTAAACCCTTAGCATTATTGCCATGGTGCGCCGTAGTTTCCTGGTTCATTTCATAGATCAACCCTCCGAGCAGTTCGTCGAAACAGACTCAGAATCTGGCAAATGTGATATGGGAAGACCCCGATCATTGCACTGGCGAGGATTGCATCACAAGCACTCACCAAAAGATGGCCATTTTGATAGTACACCAAGTGAGCGGGTTTGAAGAGGGCATGTACACGCTTTTGAGGATTTGCCATTAAAATATCAATTCCCCGTAGTTCAAGAAAGCGGATGTACCGGGTTTCAGCAGAAAAACAAAGTCAACCGGTCTACTTTACCGCATTAGAAAGAAAATTTTAGGCCCACCAATGGAGTATGATGTTTACAAGCGATTGTAATGGCTGTGGTGTCTGATAACCATCACGACATCGTTAATGCAATAAGCGTGACATCCAGAGATGATGGGGTGCTGTCCAAATTTGTGCAAGTGATGATGCTTATAATTTGCCCTCACAAGCGCTTGCACGACCGCGCGGCAATCAATTTAACCCAGAATACCCTCAAATCCTCCCCAGGGGTTTCGACTTTATGGCTGCACACACAAAATTACCTTTTATTAAGTGTAGCAAAATTCGACACATCTTGGGCGAAGAAAAAAGCAGTAAAAATTCGAAACTGTTGCCAAAATGCCTCAGCGGGCCAACACGAGCGGTGTTCACACAAATTTGCAAGCTTTCACTGTCTTGAAGCTCATCTGAACTTCAAAGTAAAATAATGCATCCAATTTTGGGTAGATGTAATTGCATTTCACGAAATCTGGCTTTCCTTACCTAAACGACCCTCCAGTTACTTCTTGTACGATGATATGACAGCCTCAAGTCGGTCCGTGTCGGTTGCGCTCCTAGCCCACAGCACACCTGTCATTTCCGTTCGAACACTCAGTCATCACGTGAAATACCAGACCGACTCACAACCTGTCGTGTGACGGAACTGCATGGGTGAAGTGAAGTGCAGAAGAGTTGAACGTTGTAATGAGTCGAAGTCTTGCACAAGAGTAGATATTTACAAGCTCAGATTAGCCACATTTGATGACAAGAAACGTGATTCACATAATGTCGCATAAACTACTATCGCCGCTGGCCATCTTGGTGAAGGGGACCTGGACCAAGGTGGTCCATGAGAAAGGCGCTAGTTGTTTTAATAATACTGCATGCGGCACCACCATGGTCGCATGCCTTTTGTGTAGTTACCAGAATCATATCAGATGGCAAATTGTTTCATTATCTAATCAGTGAGGATGCGTTAGAAGTACGGGAATGGAGAGCGAAATCCAGTCCGAACAAAGTAAACAGAGCAAGGTGTCAATCGGATATTCGGGAACAAACAAATATTAAACGAAGGCTAATGACCTGCCCTCGTTACTTTCATAACAAATTAAGAATATTCGCGGTTTTACACAGGACATACGATTGGGCAAACAAAAGCACGCAATTACGATAACAGGCGGGCATTGAATCATTGCGAGGAAATGAAATGACATGAATGCCTCAGCGGAACGGGTGATAAGTTGGCAAGGCGCCAATGGACCCATGCCTAAGGAATAGTAGAGGGACCTACGTCACACATAAATCGTCAAAAGTAGACGGCCAAGTAAGTGAAAAATTCCAGCTAGTTAGGAAGCACTGGCACCTTTTTATGAACTGGTTTTATTCTGAACTGCAAAACAGAGGGAACGAATGGGCTTGTGTTCTTAGAATTCCGTAGCGGATAGCAAAAGGGTCTTCTTTTTTCTTCACTGCTGATGAAATTTCCTACAACCGCCAAGACGATAGCTCCACACTAGCATTGTTAGCAAAAAACGGATTCAATTCATAATTGCCAATATGCTGAGTTCATTCAACATGAAAAGCAACGGCACTTTGCGACAAGTACGAATGAAATGTAATATTTTTTGAATTTGAAAACTGAAGAGCTCCAGCCACGAGTGAAAAATTGAAATCATGAGGCCAAGACTTTCACAGCATGGGTGCTAGAATACACTGATAGAAAGAGTATAATAGGCCACACGGATTATTAATTTGTCACTACTTTATTGGATATGTAAAACAAATTCATTTTATGACGATCTGCGCAATTCAGCAACCCTCATTCAAAAGTCAAGAAGCATCAAAAGTGTAGGTCGTGAGATCGGACATCTCCACAATCCACGGTCACCAGAACTATTTAAAGGTCGAGCAAAATAAGAGCCATTTTTGATTACGCTTATCTTATGCATCATCTGGCATGTTCCAGAAGTCAGATGGGATCGGATAAGTGAACACTGTTTTGTCAAAACGACCATAGTCACCTGGTAACGCAGGTAGACAATGGAAGCTCCGAACTGCAATCACACGGAGGCTAGATTCCGAATAAGATTGCTCTCTGCCAGTTATTTTCTACTTGATGATCAAATTCATTCACTGATTGATGACGCAGTTTGAGACAAGGGAATACTCACATCAAGTTTGGAAGTCTTTCGGAAGACGCCATAGGGATCGATGTGGTCGTAGAGAATGATAACGCCCGTCATGACCCGTAGTAGAAGCATGAGAGTGTCATCACGGGTTACGCGACTCCGCAGGGAAGGCTTCACCAGCAAACCCCGGCAGATATGCGCCATCGCTGCGAGGCACTCAGAGGTGACATCCATGGGAATCATCGCATCCTAGAGCAGAAAGTATGAAAAAGGAGCCATGTGCAAAGTTGTATATCCAACTTAACAAACATTTCTAGTCCTCTCTGGTTCCGTTATCATACAAAGGTAAACACATTTCATGGATGTTAATGGATCCCCGGTGTTTACAAGGGTACTTTTCGGAAGCCTCCAGAGACAACTTGGACATTGGATCGGTACCGGAATTGTGTAACAGAATGCTATTTAGTTTAGCTGCCTGTGTAACAACGTATTACTTTCGAGTCTCCCGTGGCTTGTAGCCACATGCATGTCATTTGTAGTACTTGGCGCTCCTCCCCTCAAAAAAACCCTTCCTGTACGATTTTAACAAACCTACATCTGGAATGGCACACCTCACGTCCTGGAGGGAAATTGAGATGCCCTATTGGTGGAAAGGTAGTCAAATGCACTGACTGGACGCCAAGTCACAGCTTCACAGGAGGAAGGCATCTACTGCAAATGGGCGAACACGATGAGACTCATTAAAGAAGAGATATCAAAAAAAAATAGACTAAACTTGAACAAGCCACTCAATCTGGAGTTATGAGTTTGATTGAATCGAAAACAATGAGTTGTGTTCGTAGTTCGAAAACTTTATATCCCCCTTTTGCAAGCCGCTAAAAAATAACTTAAAAGGCCGAAGAAATGCAAGGAATGAATCAAGAGCATAGTTACTGCGAAAATTGTGCATTATTAGCCCTACTTTGGGGGAAATTTTCCCTATAGAACTTGATGGATACAGGGAATATACTCACAGTAGAATATTGACGGGATTCTAGCAAAACAAAGCCAATGCATTCGCACAATGGAGTTCCCAATAAGGAATGGCCTTGGATTCAGAAGTTTTATTGTGGTTATCAAAACTATAGAATGATTTTTAGTCTCTTTCTCGTGTAGTTACCAAAGTGGGAGAGTCACCAAGGGGAGTGTAAAGAGCGACGTACAAGGTAAGGGTGAAGATGTGACCGATCGACACAGGTAGTTAGATGAGTCGGATTTTTCAGTTCCCCGTGAGTCGACTGCTGCATGGGTGGGAGGAAGCTATGCTACTTGTCTCCCAACCTTGCTGCCCGTTTATAATAAGGCTACTTCTAGACTGGCACGGTTAAAGAAACGCTCACCTAATATGGGTCCAAATATTTCTCACGTAGAGCAGACAGTGCTTTTATTTAGCAAAAAGTGCATACGCATCCCGAGGCTAGGAAGGGCTCCAGTCAAGCAAATTAATGAATTACTGCGCGGTCTTCCTACAGACAGGGGTTATTTTGATGCTAAAAAAATTAACTGCCACGCACTTAATTGCCGCACAAATTCTAGCTATGCAAATGGGAAGCGAAGGCACTAATAGAGGTAATTTTTCTTTACAGCATCACCCCAAAAGGTCTGTGCATTGCAGAGATGAGAAAAAACCAGTGATTTTGTACAATACTGCAGTGGTGGTGACACTTCAACACACAAACCTGCTATGGGCGGTGTGGTTGTTTACATAAAAACAACATTACGACATAGTGAGCAAAGTGTCGAATATAACTTTTCCTTATTGCAAAAGCATTCTAGAAGTAGACACGTAGAGACAACAATAAAAATGTTTTAGCAGCATTAAATGCCAAGACTGCGATCGATCTCAACAAATGAAAAAATACGAGACTAGCTAAGAAGTATAGAATCTGTAGGACTTCGCATCCATCAGTTAAAAAACGAGTGTTTATTCCTATTGGGTAGCTGTATTATAAGGCTACATGACGCATAAGGAACATCAACGAACGAGTGGAGTACGGTAGGGGTTAAGAATTTGAAGAAGTAAACCAGGCAATATTCGGTGCTGCAAGATTCAGGGGAAAACATTTAGGCAGAAAATATAGACGATTTAGAGAGATAATTCTCATCAAGAATTCGACCTTGTAAGCGATAGGGATAAAGAACAAACAACTTGAATGCTCATGGAAAGTGCACATTTATTAAAGTCCCTGAATATTTGATTGGGATCATGACGTCTTTATAATTCTGGCGGAAATAATAACGAAGACAATCGAACTCAACTTATAAAATGCCAAAAGTTCAACCACTGGACATATTTCACATGATCGAGCCATCGGGAGAATCTGCTTACAAACGCCACGAGCCACAAAAATCGGTCTCGCAAAGAAAAAGTTTTAAAGGTTGAAATAAATGCAATGATGACGATAAAGGCCTGGACTTAGACTCTGACTATTCTCAACAAATGACAAAAATAGGACCCATTTATAGGTCTGAGGCACTGAATTTTTTACGACCTAGTATCTGACACAACAAAAACAAAAAATGGAAAAAATAGCAGAAAGTATAAGCGCTTACAAATTGAAAATGAGCAAATCTGGGCTCTTTAACCAGTTAACATGCCTTCTCCGACCGTGTCATCCAGTAGTATTCGTTTTCGTGATTCAGGTGGAGTTAAAAAATAGTATTAACAAAACCAATCACAACATCCAAACGAAGTAAAATTCAGAAAAATTCATCAAACTGGTACAACCGTAAGCCTGATGAATTGTCAAAAGATAGCCAAAAAAGGAGGAACTGTAGAAATTATAATCTACGGAAGAACATGAAAATTGGACTGACTTCAATGTTCCTAGGAGAAAACAATAAAGGTAAATAGGCTTAAAAAAACTTGAACGAGGTCACGCTCTGTTTAGAGGAGGTGGAGAAGGGGGTGAAATAGGGCAAGTTAAGGTGGAAGGCTGAATGTTTACTTCTACCCCCCAGTCAGTGACATCCCACTAATGGCCTTCACAGAGGATTGGGCGAATGACAGGTCGGCACACACCCAAACGCACCACATACAACCGAAACAAGAAAAACATAGTTTGACTGGTTCCATGTGATATCCCCACTTCACGCCACCAAGAACCGAATTTTCACAGTGACCCTGAAGTGCAACGGAGCACAACCAAAGGCGCGTAAACAAAACTAGACTTCGATGCAAATAAGCAAACGCCAGGACCCTTGAAGTGTCAAATCAAAAATACCACCAAAAACAGTCACCAAAGAAGAGGATGAGGCTCATAATAGGGCAACGGGAAGGGGAGAACCTGGGATCCAGAGTAAATGCTATGGTGATGGGCACCACCCACAATGCATGTATATGATTTATGAGGTGTGAATGATGCGTGAAAAGTCAGCAGGATGCGAATGACGTTTGCAAAACGGCAATGAAACCAACACGCAGATCATGAACCAGTGTCACCTATGCTTTTCACATAGCAAACATTTTTCGATTTCAAAGTATACCACGCCTTAATTTAGGTATTTTTACAACGGAGAATGTACATATCACGAAAAATACGCATCGAAAAGAGGGGAGAAAGTGTGCAGAACATGCAGTGTCCTTTCAAATGGGCTACCAAAAGTGGGAAACTTCAAATTAAAATAACGCAGGTGCAAAAAAGTGCAGGAGTTAATTAAAGGGGTAAATACGTGCTCTCTGCATAATCTAATATCAGTAAAAATAACACAAAACCAGAGAGCATAAATCAAATAACTCGAAACGGTTGATTATCAATAATACTGAATGCCAGAATCTAAATTCCTCCAATAGATGAAAAGCACATCAAACTTGTTGGCAGCATAACTGGGAGACAAGTGGTTCTTTTTCTAGGCAAAATGTTAGAGTTCTACAGGTGTCCAGGAAATTTACCTCACTGAATTCCACATCATTTCAGACGGTGATTCATGATCAATATTGAATGCTGGGCGATGAATCTTAAATGCCGAAGTTGTTGACATGTGATTTTTTTACCTTTCTCCAGAACTAAATGCCAGAACTTTACAGATTTCTAGACAATCAGCTTAACAGCTCATAAATTGACACAGCAGTTTGCCATAGGTGCCTTCCGGTAATGGGTAAAAGAAAAATCCTCTAAGCAATCAGAATAATAAAGGCCGATTAAACATCTCAAATCCGGCCGATCACAGTTAAAACGATGAAAATTAGTTGAAAACTGTTCTTTTGCGCCTAATTTTATGCCCTTAAGAAAGTCAGAACGAAAAACAACATTAACGAGAGTGGTAGTTCGGTAAATTGACAGAGGGCGGGGAGGAGTGAATAAAAAACGCCCCGACCTCCATTGCCCTAGTCATAAAACTCAGACTGATCCTTTTTACGATCCTGTTTACAAATCCTATCATCAGACGACAGAAATGCGAAGCTACTTTCACCGGAGTGCTAGAGCCTAAAAGTAGGCTTCACAGCAGGTGTGGGAAGGATTCACAGAACGTTTCTGATCTGACCATTAACAAGATTGAGGAAGAAATGCGTCAAAAGACATTTATTTAAACTATGCAGCAGTGACTACTCGCCAAAAAATGAATTTAAGAATGTTGTTCGATTTTCCAAGTACAGAAACAATAGGCCTGGAGACTCACCTACAATATGTAGCGCACCACAGTTAGACGAAATCCGTGACACAAGTGTGGACGTAGGATGAATCACACACGCGATGAGTCGAAGGAAACAAGTGAAAACGGCAACCATACAATCTATTCCCACCCCCGTAAAGGTAGATAAACATACTACTGATCGGATAGGTACGATAGCATCAACAGCAGTAGAAAGTTCTTGGAAAAAGAAGGAGAGAGTCACGGAGGCGCGAAATGAAGCACCAAGATATACGCTCTCTGTACCCATTAGCCATCGAATAATCATCCACTAATGAAGGAAGCCCACACTCCACAGACATAAGAATGGAGCTCGTATGGAGACGGGCGACTGCTTGTAAGTCAAATGAGCGCGCAGAGAGAAATTTCAGACCTATCAGACATCAGGCGAATAGTTGTTTAAGGTACTCCTTAATAAAGGATAAACAAGTGCAAAGAATGTTTAAAGAGCATCAAGAAGGAAGATTATTCATCGACACCGTCTCTACGTGAGATGATAGTAAGTCAAGCACAATGAGCGACCACGAAAAATGGGACTTTCGAACTTTTAAAAGAGAATGCAGTTCTCAATAAGCGTAAACTACATTTGTTTTTCGACACAGTTATCTGCTGCTACACTTGTGCATTTGTCTCGAGGTGCAAACAATAACTGTGAAGCTTCAACGCAAGGAGATTTCTTGGTACAGCTGAACCATCTTAAGGGACGGCGTACTCCAGCTTCTCGAAATTGCAAATGTTCGTTTCACGGGCTTGCTGAATGCTTGCAAAAAAGTTGCTGTGCCGGGATTGTCGTCGACACAGCTTTGAAACGGTGATGCTGTGTAAACCGCCTATTGCTGAGCCTGTAGTCTTCTGTAGATAGGACCAGATAACCATAGATTTGAGCTTGACATACTCAACGACAAGAAGCTTTGTTGATCGCAACATGCCGTTTCGTGCAGGGAGGTGCTACGAATGTTGCCCACCATCTTGAGCGATGGCTGGACTGGACTCCACCACATTGCTCACGCTACACGCTCCAGTTGCGTTATTCATGGTAGTAGTTGAACGCACTCGTCACTTACTACTGCGTGTAGCACCGCCATGGTAGCGTACCTTTTTAGATATTTGTAGTGGCATTGCGTGGACAAAAACAAAACACGAAAGGCAATTGGAAAAGTGGTGGAAGGACATTTGACCCTACATGACTCAAAGCTTCTGGTAGGGAGAGCAGCGAAATAAAAAAGTGGGCTAACAGGCCGCAAAGTTCTACAAGGTAGCGACTAAATGAAATCGCAAAGTCGGAGTAGTTTATCTCAGGTTCATACAATGAAGCAGAAATTGCGTGCTTAAAAGTCCACGTATTCGACGGGAGCATTGACCTGCTCAACTCTATATTTGAAACTAGTGATTACTATCACGCAAAAAACCAGTGGAAAATATTCCACGAAGGGATGAGGGTAAATTAGAAACCCACGACTGGGTTGAGAACACTACAATTTATTCTAAATAGGCTTTGCATAGAAAAAAGTTATCAAAAACAGGCACAAGAAATCCAGAAAGCGCCATTATATTTTACAAATTTAACAAGATTTAAATAAAGTTAATAAGATCAGCGACTGCTTATTTGGTGTTAGCGAGAAAAATGAAAAATAGAATATAGTATTAAAGTCAAAGACACTGCAGAGCAAAGAACAGTCTGTTTACAAGAGTACTCACCACCATGTGACACTGTGTGGCATATCGGCTAATAAGTTTGAGCATAGGAGTGGCTTCCGCGTAGAAGAGGGACATCTTACTGCAACACTCATCACTCAGCTCCTCAATCCCCTGTCGTAAGAAGGGCTCCGCACCGTCCACATTGCATGGAGCTGAAATCTAGGCGGGGAAAAAATATGCATTTTGTGGTAATTCGGTGTGCCTTAAAGCGCATTGTTTGTAATAACTGCCACGATAACCGTGACAATAGAGGGGCGTTTGCTTGAACCATTTCACTTCCCTGATAAATTTTATTATTTAGATTATGGCGGAGGGAAGGCCAAATACCTGTCGTGAAAAATCGACTGCAGGCCTTCTTCTTTGGCGCAACCGACGGTAAAAGCTGAAGTCGTTCTGGATAGAAGGTTTGGTCATCTAAAAAAAGAAAGAATACACAATCGTCGTATGTCCGTTACAAACTGTGCACATGGTTAATCGGATAATTAGGTTTTCCAGGTGTACTGAGTCGTGCGCCACTGTACTGTTGTCCACTGACAGTCCATTGTGTTTCAATCTTGCGAGGAAATTCTGATATCGCTCCAATTTAGGAAGATGAAGGATTTGAAGGGATACTCACAGTTGTCACCTTTAAACCAGCAGTTATGAAGAAAGGCATATCAGGTTATCATAGTGCCACCTACTGTGTAGGCTCGTCTGTAAAAATACAATCAGACTAAATGTGGACTACAAGATCAACATTTCTCTACTAGCAAAACGATAAAGGCACAGGCTTCACGAAGTCATCACAGTGAAATATATGTAAACTATTATACAAAATCAAGAGAAAGGACTATCAAATAAGAAGTCTGCAGACAGTGCAGGGTCCAGAATGGAAGCACGAGTTATCGTCGTCAAGAAAGCTATGAAAACAGTCATCTATCATTACAAAGAAAAAGAGAATAAAATTGATTATCCCAAATCACAGAAGATATACAAAGGCAAAGAAACGTCTCCGATAAGAGAGCTGGGGTTGTCATAGCCAGTGAGGGTGAGCAGGAAGTCACCAATCACCATATAAATGTCCGCAAAACCACCTGTACTAACTTACGCGTCAGGTTTACATAAAATTACAAACAAACCGATGATATAGAGGCATTGACGCCTACAACAGAAGAACTTGAGGTATTGTGGCAGAATGTGCCGTAAACACGAATCTACCAGTCGCTATGATCATACTGTCACATGTGGGAAATTCATGGGGAAATCATGATGCAAGACAACGTCGAGGGTAGGACTTATTGTGGTCGAAGGAGGCATAAACACAAGACCTATGTGACTCGTAGCTAGGGAGTGACGAGCGAGCAGGAGGGTCCAGTCATCCACGCACACGTAGGCGCGCACACGATCTCCCTCTTCTTCCCTCCTCTTTCATCAATGATGCAACGCAAAAAAACACTGGTCGCACACTCAAATAACTTAGTCACTGACCAGCAAAACCACATCCCACCTATTGCAGCCATTTATCTTTGATAGAAAACCCCGCTAACAAACAACCAGTTTGTCAAGGGGGAATTCTCGGATCGAAGATCCCCTTCCCTCATCCATCCAAAAAACAGTGAACCATAGAGATTTAATAAAATGAATGCCTTCTGTCTAATACGTGGATGGTGTTTATTAAGGACGGCATCTTCGACGAATCAGAAATGGTTCGTAGTAATCGAAATAGAAACAGATCAATCGAAAAATGCAGCAGCGAAAAAAAGATGATAAAGATTTCAGTGATTCTTCGAAAGTGAGAAAAATAATTTGAAATTTATCTCCGCCAAGTCAAAAAAACAGTAACTAACGCGTTCGCTAGCAGCCTCACAGGGAAATTGACCGCTGCAGCCCAGAAGTCCAGTTGTTCTAAAATGGTACTAAGTGGGCTTATTTTGTTTTCCACTTAGCCAAATTCATTTTCCTCTAATTGTGTCAAATAAGTGCGACATGTGAGGTCAGGAGAGAAACTTTGGGAGCCGCATCATGCAACACTGGTAGTGAAAGTGTTAAAATTATTAACCTCTATCTAGTAACAAAGTACTATTAAAATAGGTCAGGGCATCCAACAGCGAAATAACATGCAAGGTCCTAGAAATCAACAAAAGTAAAGTGTAACGGAGAAGCACAAACTGGCAAATAGGCATACTAAGCAAAAAAAGATCCAAGGAAGATGGATGTGATGTTTTGGAGGCGGTTGAAAGTGGACTTTGAGCCTAAGACAAAAACTATAGCCCGCAGAGAGAACGAGATCCTGACTGTATTAGGTAAGACCAAAAAGTAAGGCATAATATGAATAAGTTCACGGTTGTGGAATGGAAGAGATTAAACCGGCGATGAAGTTAAGCTAATGATACTTCGAAATTTTCAGCATAAATGCCACTACCGTTCTTACTTTAGCGCCAAAATGCATGAATTCATGGATCCATAATAGTGTGAGACAGACTAATTGGGGCAAATATTTTTGGCTCCATATAACGAGGCCCATTAATAGCCTGGTACTCGGAGAAATTGCATCGAATACTAAAAAATACGCTTTCAATTTAATTTAGTAATTGTAAAAGTAAGATGTATTCACTTGCAATAATCTCTGCTCCCTCTCGGGCTCTGCGCAAAACTTGATCGTGAGAATTACACTAACGAGGTAAAGCCGAACTTTCGTTTGGGAAAGTAGTGATGCCTATTGAGGTGAGGAAAGAGTTTGCCGACGTTACTTGCCATCTTATTCCTTGAGAATTACAAGAAACAATTGAAGTTACAGACACGAAAGCGATCTCAAAACATGATCAGCTCCGTCATAATCCAGTCTCTAAGTGGAACAAAATTTAAACGGTTCTTGTAAGGATAAAACGTAATATAGCTTTCAATTATCAAACCGTAACTAATTAAAACAATGGGAACAAGCCTATGCGCCCTTCATGAAATCATTTAAATTGTAAATAACTCAGTATGCTTGTGCTTAACTCGCGAAAAGGTAAAGATGGTAAGGTAAAAATGAACTGTATCAATATCAGTCAAGATAGAAAGCCTTCACCTGGAAAAAAATACGTCTCAGACGCCTCGTAAACAGCAGAAGCAATCACAAAACGACTTTAACCACCAAGTCAAAGGTTTACAGAGGTCGATATCAAAAATGGGAAATCCTGGTGGCCAAACAATGGGTTTGATTCGACGAAAGGTCATAACAGTAGAGGCATAAGCACCTAAAGCTGATAGATCAAATATCGCTCCACCAGCAGAGACAAAGCAAAAGTGAGTCAGATGTATACGGACAAATGCGCAACTTATAGGAAAACTCTAGTTTTTCACCTTTCCCTAATGCATCACACTGAGTCATGCCTTGCCAAGCTGGGAGCACAAACAAGCGGATAGAGCTAGAGATTTGTCGATGCAGACGAGAAATGCCTATAGTGGGGATTTTTTCCTGAATATCCCAAGTATGATGATGGGTAGAAGTTACCAAATAAGCTGCTTTTGAAATGATATGAGCATTATGTGCCGCAATGAGATACAAGAATAGCATGCCTGAGCAGAAATTTCGAAATATGACGACTTTAATTAAGAGCATATACGATTGAGACATGGCAAACTACGCATTCCACCTTCAACTCAGAAAGCACTGCAGCAGATGAAAATTTCGATTAGTTTAACGAGGATAAACAAGAAAAGATTTTGACGCCTTTTTCTACTTTGTCTTAAGACCAACTACTGTACAACCAGGAACAGAGGACTAAAACAAAGTGGAGGAAAAGTTGCCAAAAATGGAGGAAAGGACGCAAAAAAGGGTGGAAATAGACAAATTTATCGAAAATAGCGGTGCTGAATGCAGTTTGTAGTTGAATTGATCTACTAAAAACCCAATAAAAATCCAACAAATCGATATGGCAAAAGCATGTGAAGTATCATCTTAACCAGTAGAAACAATCATGGCGCTTAGAGTTCTGAACTTATGCCTTAAACAACACTAAATGTATAGAACAAACACAGTAATTATGAAGAGATTTCAAATAAAAAGTAAAACAAAATAAGTTACGGAAGCTCTAATAACAGGGGCGGTAAACAGGGCTGTAAAATTACTGATAAGTAAAATATTTTGAAGGAAACCAAACCTTAATGTTGTCGAATTGCATAATGAAATCGAGAATTTCAGCAAATTGTTTGAACAAGGCCTGTTGGGATTCCAGATGTTCCCAGACGGTAAGTTCGTCTGAACAGAGTGCATGGAGAAGCCGAGGAACAGTTTGTGCTGTAGAGAGGACGAAAACAAACAGAGGATAATATTTTTCGGACGAAAACAAAGACTGAATTTAAGTTAAGCGAATATATTAGGCGGTAAGTCATTTCAATGTAATAAACGACGCCATTCACAGATGACATCCGTAAATAGTGAACGCATTAGACGAACATATACAATTCTGAAGAGCACTGACCCAAATATTTGACTCCCACTTCTGAATAAAACGTGCTAAGGTTACAGAACTCATAAGGAAGTTTCAAATCATATACCAATACACATTCAAGTTCAAATCTGTCTCTGAAGAACAGTAACGACATACTTAAAGGTAGAAATTAAACTCCTTCATTTAAGTAGGAAAAAACAAGTCCAAGGAAGATCATCGTTAGACATAAAGGCAAATTGCGCAGCGAATCCTAGTGATTTCAAATACAATAGACTACCCAAATAAACACCGAAGTCGTAGCAGATACGAAGTTGATGAACTAGCGGTACTAAGGCTTCCCAGGCTGCCTCCTGAGCAGCGTCATCAGTGTAGCGTTCAATAGCGCTTCGAATTTGGGCCGCGGCTCCGGGGTAGTTTCGTACGATCATTAAAATATCATCTGTATGTGCCAGTTTCGTGTTTATTTCCATCCAAAGGTCGTATTCCTCGTCAGATGGCTGGCAATCTATTGAAGCGATCGTTTTTAGTTGTTTGGAGGTAAGCGAAATAACAGACTCATAACATACTTTCAAAGTCAACAAATATGTCGGCATCATCCTTTATCTCCTCAAAACGACCCGTGAGAAGTCGGATAATGTTTCCCATCTCCGCCTGTTATTAAATCCGACTAGATTAGTCAGGAAGAATTAAATTTCGGTGGAGTGGAAAGTCTACAAAAGAATCGCCTATTAGTCACTACGCCCCAAAGGCAATTTAGCAAATACAATTCCAAAGGTTATATTCCTGGCACCACAATTACAGTAGAAAAGTGAGTCTAGAGAGTTATGGAATTGTCTATTTCGAGAACAATAGTTGTGAGGTAAACTGTTGACCATAATAGAAATGTATTATCATTTAACACCAACTCAGACAATCAAGAAGCGCCGACCAACCTCTCACTCTGAACAAAACCTTCAATGTACGCGCTGAAATCAAAAGCATGAATCAGGACAAATACAAAGTGTTTGGTTAGTATGAAATAAAAAGTTTCCTAAAGATTTTTTGTTGTTTCTATTTTTTAATTGTTTTAAGAGGGTGGGTTGAACAGTATGAATGGCCTACTGGCTTTGTAGAGGGATTAGCTTTTAAAAACTGTAACGGAGTGGCTGATTACCAGAAAGAAGAAAAGGCCTCTTGTCTGGGATATACTCCGTAAATGGCACCTAATAGGAGCCTGGATTATCACAATATTTTTGCTAGGACTACAAATATTGCATTCCAAGGCAATATTTATTGGTGTTCATGTAGATCATCGAGACTTTCCTAAGATCGGAAGGAAAAATAACACTCGGGCAAGAAAATATGTATTTTGCACCAGTAGGTCTTAGAGCTTCTGGTGTGGTTTAAAGGTTAGTCTTCCCGGTGAAAATGCAATGGCAGAGCACTCAAGTCCCGCCTTTACCAAAACCGAGCGTTAAACAAACAATTAAATGCATGGCCTTAAACCTCTTTTGAGTGTCGTCCTGGGTGCTTCCCTTGGTCAATCTCCCGCGTAAGCTACTACAATGTAAGGGGAATACCTACAAGTCGACCTCGCAGGTCATCAAATCTGCATACAATTTAGAAGATATTTAGCTGCAACATCATTTATCCCTCTTGGCGATATTGTTGCGTCCCAAGACTTTCCTGTTCCCCATTTATTTGCCTGCCTGGGTTTCATTCAGATAGTGGAAGGGGTATCGCTTTTTTCCGTAATTGCTACTATCATACATGTACGAAAGACAACTCCGTAATGAACTTTTAGATGTTTCGATTGCTAATGGCATTCCTGCATAAGGCGAGGCTGGGTAACTGTCATAAGTAGCCGTCATTTTCAACCCTTCTGCTAGGTTTCTTTATTGGCTCTCCTACAGGAAGCCTATGCCATTCCACGGTTGCGTCAAAGTTTAGGATTCAGTAATAACAATCAAAGTGGTTGTCATTTAGGCTCGACTATACTCTCCGCTGCGGCCAATGCATAGCCCTGAGCCTTTCTTAAAGCAGGAGAAGTTATAATATTTGGAAAGAAATTGTATTGTGGACGTACATAAGGACTGGGAGCCCACCTGCCAGCGAGAGAGCAATCTGCGGCCACTTAAGTGTCGGAGGTCGACAAATTATCAAAACAGCGTAGTAGTATACATTCTAAATATAAACTTCTTTTCATGTTAGAAGAAGTTTGGGTTGAGCCTTATTAGGTGGACTTTACAACAGTATAGGATTCCATCTTAAAATCTTATGTATCTTGATAAACAAAAGAAAGAAGCCAACTTTGAAACATTTAAGCCTCGACAAATTCCTTATACTTATTTCAATGATGAAATAAAGATGTCATCTTCCATACATTCTCGCTCCAAGTGTATGGAGCCCGATTTCGACGTGAGAAGCGCTGATCTGTTATAATGAAATACCGCAGTATGCATTGGCAGCAAAGTGTACATCATAACAACTGACCGCAATGAACCAAAATCTCAGTAAAAAATCCCCGGAATTAATGCCAGAAATAGTTGCTTAACTATTTTGATCTCTAAATCGTCTTATGCAACGAATAAATGACTTCAATGCAATCCCATGCGCGCCTTCTTTGTCACTCTGCGTAGAATCTAGCAGATAGCTCCCAGGACACTTTCATGGTGAAGCTTTTAGATAACAATTTATCACCTTATACGGATATTTTTTAATGCGATCTTGAGGCTATTGCTACTACTCTACCCTGTTTGACACTATAAACTTGGGGTTGTCATTTTTACGGTCCCCAAAGACTTACAGGGACCACTATACTTGTCCGCCCGTTTTCAACGCAACTGCAAGAATTGGTTATGTATTTGCTCCTAAGTATGCGCACCATCGAGAACGACCAATATTCTTGTTATTGCCCAATATGGACAAAACTAAACTTCACGACTCGAAACTTGCTACTGCGTACCGATTCTCATATTCTAACGAAAAAATCAAAGGTGACTCGATTAGTATATGCCTTCACTGAACAGATATTAATGAAAGCACCAAAGTCTTCTAGGAAACGTTTCATTGAGTAGATCAACTCAAAAAAGAACAATTGTTTATTTACAGGAAGTGCCCTTGGACGGTCTAAAAATGTGAAATGCATTTCTTGTGAAATATGGTTGGCAAAAATGTCGCTACTCTCTATGTCACCTGGCACCATTGGTTGGCATGAGAGTGGGGAGGGTTGGGGAAAATCGCCCCACGGAGAATCCCATTTTTCCGCCTATATTGCGGCAGGACATGTAGAGCGGAGTTGCCTTGGCCACTCGGCGTGCCATTTTAGTGTTAATTAGGCCTCCGTTGGTTGCCTGTGTGGCCGTAGCGTCCACCACAGAAGCCATTTGTTCGCTGTAGCTTTTCGATCTATCTCGAAAAAATATAATTAGATGTACGATGGGAGGAGAAAGCACTCGCCTAGCATGGTTGGATTAATCACTCATTCATATCGATGATGAATCCAAATGGAACAGTAACTAACGTATTTACACTGTCTTGATGAATTTGAATTAAGCAGAACCTGTTAGGTCTGCATTTTCTGGTAGTGGTTAAACCAATCTTAATGTGCATCGCTAATCACATCAAATGAACATTTGTTTCAACGCCGTTAAAGTGTGTATCATCCCACACCAAGCAATAGCTTTTACTGTTGTTGGTAAGGAGTTCTGATTGCGCACGTTTCATAGGACATCACCATGACCATGCGTTGAGCTGAATCAGTGAAATTTTAATTAGGCATATCCGATGTAGATCAGTCTATTCCCAAGTGACGGGGATAATGTTCTTTAAGAGGTAGTAAATGCGTATCGCACACAGAGTCCTTAAACATTTCTCCAGGCCTTACAAGTTAGGTTTAGGTTAAAGATAGCTTCATTGTATTACAATAGCAAATAAAATGACAAAAATAATTCAACTATTGAATCTTACTAATTATCTACTTCAGTAGTAAATACGGATGAATAAATGCTGTCTTCAAAAATGGTGTGCTTAACTAACGATTCCCGCCAGTTTATGCACAATTGCAGTCAAAATTTTCGGGAAAGAGTGCCCTGAAATTAGGCCAACTCCTTCAACACCCGTGATCAAAACTGAGGAGGACATCTACTAGTAATGCATTTAAATGCAGTTCGGTGCAACCCACAATAACTTCAAGGGGTCATGTTGCCTTTCCACTTGGATTGCACGATATAAACTCATTAATGTCTACTTAGACATTCCTACATCTGAAATTCTTCCAGTGGGGTTAAACGGTAGGGCAATCTGTGGAAACAAGTGTTGTGACCTGCTAATGGTACTTCAGCGCATGTATGAACCACTTTGGCTTTACGTTCTTCTTTCAATGGTCGCCAAGACTATGCAATATATATGTAACCATAGGTGTGTGTATATTTGTCGTCCCCTAATGACCACAGACAATGGACTGTGCTTCCGATGCGTAAGTCTGTGTGAGGCAGGATAAAAGTGAAGGTGTAAGCAGTGGCGGCACGTTGAGTCAGTTTTTCAGGCCTTAAGTCACGCCCAACGCAGACATCTGCATACTGTGTGTACAAAAAGAGAAACTGCCAAATAAGATCATAGAACAGACTGAAAAAAATAGGCTTACTAACAAAAAGATCTTAGCTCTTCCGTTTGGTGGATAGAATAGCATTCGCCCCTCCAGTACCCATTGATTTGACCTTCTGCTCATGCCTCTTAAGAAACTACTCTCCCATTCCTTCCGTGTGTTATTAATCAAGGTGCTGTCACACGTTTGTACTTCATCGTGGTCTGAGAAACGAATAGTGGGCTATGGGGGAGTGAATACTAATAATCCGATTGTTGGTGGTCGTGGGTATATCGCCCTTTGATCTCCTACGATCCAGCTTCCAAAATCTTCTGTACGTTAAAAATAAAGCTACTCCTGATGCTATGAAATCATACAATGCCTGCCGCGGCTTTTGTAAGAGTTAATTGTTTAACTCATATATCTGACTAACTTTGATATCTTTTGTTGAGAAGCCGACTCCTGGGACATTTCTCCGTTATTTAAAGTTGGTTGAACTTGATGTCCACTTAGAGGCCATCCTGCGACATCCTAAAATATCAAAAGATGGCTACAATAAACAACTTTTTCTACTTTGTGGAAGCGTCCAATTCTTTCGCTAGCATAGAGATAGATGAATAGGGAAAGGAACTATACAGTGGTGTCCATTGAGAGGTAGAGAATAATGAATAGCACTTTCGGGAGTTTGCACTACCTCGTAGTTCGCGGAGACCGGTCTGCCATTAGAACTCCACATGCACGTGCCAGGAAGCGGATCGGCAGAGGGCAAATTCTTTTTCATTGTCGCGGGCTTCGTGGGAGGTGTAGCGTTAGTCAGTGGTTCCCCTTTGACACATCCACCAACGGAAAGAGACTCGTCTGAATGAGAACGTATCCGCTGGTTTCTACCGGCGGCAGTGGTAATGGTGGTGGTACCACCTCGATCTGGACGAGATTTCCTCGTCCTAGGCAGATTCTATGGGTAACCAATAGATTATGGTTATTTTTTTAAGCCTAGAACCACACAGTCTTTCCCAACTGTCGGTAGATTCATTCGTGCATTAAATACCTTCACTCGGGTTGGCGAAGTAAATTTATTAAACTGACTGTTACATAACCATGATGATTACAATTTTACTCAGTCCATAGGATTTCATAGGGGATAAAACGATTGCCTATCTTTTAGTCTTGAAGACGTATATCGCACCAACTCATACGAGACTTAAGTTATCTGCACATTTGTTAATAGTTATTCTGTAAAACAGGTTAGACCAAAATACAGCTGTTCATGAATTTACTTAACAATGAGTTTTACTAATACCTAACCTCTCCGCATAGCAGTGATTAGTATCAGGAGCAAAGTATTTGCTTTACAAACTGTGCTCATGATAAAAATGGACTTAAAATATGCTAGTTTAAAAGAATAAAAGTCGCGAAAGGAGGCCATTTACGGAGTTGCGTGGGTCCGTTGTGGAAGCATGAAATTCGAGATAGCTGTGGGAGGCACAGGGAACAAAATCCGGCACTTTGCCAGCAAAGTAATCCGCCTGGCGCTGAATACAATTGCATCCAGAAGAGGAACCTGCAGGGCCCTGAAACGTTAGGAAATCAGATGTCACAAATCTTGTTACTGTCTGGTGACGAAATAGGGTTTGCAATCTTTTCATTCTTCCTCAGTTAGACTTCAGCCGTGAATGTATAACGTTCTGTTCATGCCACTTAATGGTCCTCAAGCTCCTTGGGACTCCTCTTCAGGAGTGGTTCGGGTGCTTCATACCTAAGGGAATCGCCAAAATCAAATCCCATTGATAATTACGCTTCCTTACATTTACTATTCACGTATTACCATCGGACCGATGCAATCTCTAGATCATAATTCTGACGAGGTAGTAACTACAAATAGTGATTTAGAAATCGCATGTCACCTTTAATTGGAAGTAAAAGAGCCTTCCTGGGGTGAAACAAATCATTTTGAAGCTTACCTATGATCTAATAGCCTTAAAAAGTAACTAAAAATACGCTGGATTATAGATTAAGGTTAATCTAAAGTACCAACTTTTCAGGCAGCAGTTGCTATAACAAGGACGTTGTCATCACTGTAATATTCAGTAAACATCTGTAGAAGATACTTTTGTCACCGCCCAAGCGGTCTACACAAAAATCTTATTATTGAGAGGGAGGTGTGGAGACTATATCCTCAAATCATGATGATCTCCGGTTGTCGAGACAGGCGGTTAATGGACAGAGAGCCTCCGGGTGACCTTAGCGTGAACTTAAAACATTTAAAAGCGAAGAAATTGTATTCGTGGATAATAACAGGGGAAGGAAAGCACGTCGGATTTCCACAATGCGTATGCGACCAAGTGCTCCTCCTGCGCACTTCTTTTGCCGGACTGAAAGAGCGCTTCCGATAGTGTAGGGGATATTCTTCTGCTGCATACTTCATGATGTTATAAGGATTCCAAAATGACAAGACGGACGAAATGTTGGCGTGTGATTCATGGAGCGGGAAGCGCCTAATCACAAAAAAATGCATGCCTGAAATTTGAAGTTTGCGAGATAATTAGGGATGAAAATCCTCAGCTAAAGCGCCCAATCCACCTACTTTCTCTTGCTATCTTCAATAAAGGTATGGTAAAGCGGTACAGATAAAGCGGTTTCAATGGGAGGTAGTTTCATAATGATTTAAGGAGAGGGCTACAAAACTACTATTCTACTAATTCTCACCAAAAATCCTAAATCTTTTCCCATCTACTGACTAAATCACCTCCATTTTTCAAGCCGAAACGTGTACGAGGCTAACTTGAATTGCGTCAGAACTTCTTGGTAGAAACTGGCATTTCACACGCTCCGTTCCTGAGAAGTTTTCACTACTACTCGATCTTACCTTGCTGCTAAATTCACAAACTCAACGAATGGAAAGGGATTCTACTTGTAATCAGCTGTAGTTCACTTGACAGTAAAATACTTTACAGGAGAATTTAATCATTCACCGTAGCAGCATTCAATTGGTTTGTGGAATTACCAGAAATATTCTCATCGTTGAAACCGCCGATGCTTAGGAAGTAACAACTTAAAGAGAGTGAACAACAGAAGTACGAAGTGCAAAAAGAAACGCATGTAGTAGAAGGAAATCATTTCCACTTTCATTAATACGGTGATTTACGGAAGGCATTTCCCCATGACAGCGTAGAGCGAATTGGCGCTTGATGTTGAACAAAAATTACCAAATAAGTTCCGTCTATAATACTCTTCCAAGGAGACAAGCCAGTTACGAAGTACGTTTGCCCCAGAAGCCAAAAAAAACCTAACTCTGACTATCTCCTCTACCTCTCCAGTTATCTACCCCGATACCATCGTCAAGAGGTATAGGGGAGGGGGAAAATAGGGATGCGAATGAGAACGAGATAGTACCTCTATCTTTCCATCCTCCCCTCCTCTCTCCCACCCTACAGTACAATGCTAAGTCTTCTCTTAGGCAAGTCTCCTAATGGTATGAGGTGTGGGGTCCTGATTTGTACTGTAACAATAAAAAAGTTCTTCCTCCCTACCAATTGATCAGTTTTGGGTGTTCTTGAAGAATAAGAAGACAACGACCATGACGACAAAGTATTTCTTGGCCACATTCTAATTGCATCGTATAGAGCAGATGGACCTTAGGCGTAACTGCTTGCCCCTCAGCAGGTAAACAATTCCCAGTAAACCATTCTGTCTCCAGCCCACTACACACCCACATGCAAACAGGGCAAGGTCGTACGGGGATAAAGTGCTGCGTGCCCTAAAAGTGTGGAACGGGCAGTGAGTAAATAGTTTGGAAATAATCAGTGATACACTTGTCCCCCTAGCAAATGTTGCAATCCAAAAGCCGCTTCTCAACACTTACCATTCACCTAATGAGTCAGTCACCGAACAATCTAAAATGCACGGTGTTTTTAAAATGTGTCTAAAAGAAAAAAAGAACAAGTTTATAGTCCCTAAAGCTCATTTTTGTCCATTGCCAATCCGTTTGGAGTCCATTTGTTTAGCTTTCCCCTTTTTCCCAAATTTGAACCAACGTGTCAAGACGGGTGTCAGGAGTTGAGTGACTACCCCAGGGTACTATTAATTCATCCAGCTACAGTTAGCCTTAGCGCTCTCTTGGATCAGCATTCTGACAAAGGCGATTAATATGGTAGCATATTGTGGCAGTAAAGGTACTTGTTGATATCATTGATAGCTATTGTTTCCAACATACCTTACTACCTTCAAATTTTGTCCCTTTTTACCTTGTTCTTGCTGTCCTCTTACAAAAATCCAGTGATTTAGGCATACCTTCTTAAGATTACCAGCCAAATCTCGATATAGCTGCATTGACAGTTGCCGGCCATGGGCGACAGGTGCAGGAGCGGTGTGTACATCGCCACCCGCATCGAGGTCGAAGCGTACTCCAAGTCGTGGCCGAGTGCGTTCGCCGCTCCCTCCGACACCAACATTGCCACCTCCTCCACTATTTCCGTTGACAAAACCAGACAACGGGACGCAGGCATCGGGGTTAGAACGGGGAGCAGGTGCCGAATGGGAAGGGATGGGATCGTGATCACCGGAGTTGTTGGTTGTCGTGGCATCCTCAGGCAAGTGAACACCACTGACTCCCGCTGACGTACTTTCGCTGTTCTGTGGGAGAGGCAGCTGCTGAAAGCGACCCAGGAGAAGGCTGTCTTGCAGCGGATCGTCTGTTAACAGGCTTACCTGCCGCAACAATGTGCAAGTAAAATCAGTGGGGCACGAATTCGAATATCTGTGGGTTTATACTAATTTTGCAACTTGAAAGGTCCATTCCTCCCTTTCACCTGGTCTCACAGTTCTTCCGCACCTTTATGATAATGCTGCTTCCGAGTCCGTAGGCTTTGTAGCGACTCCAGAGATAAATCAGGAGAATGTGCAGATTTCCTCTTTAATTTAAAAATCGCAAGCAAGTACGATAAAAATACTTAACATTCAACTCTCGTTGCATATCCGATGGTACAACATTTGGAAATCCGACTACGATGTAGAAGCATGACGATGTTGCGTCATGGAACATCGCACAAGACTTAAGGCACTGGAGTGCTTCCTAGATCTTTCTTTTCCCATAAACTAAATTAACGGCAGGTAAAACTAGTGTGGGACTCACTAGACAAATACCCACTTGTTGCCAAAGTGTGTGTTGATTGACACTTCCCTTTGACGGCACTTATGCGTAAGATGTGTACGTATGTGTATAGCGGCGTACATAACTCAATCACTTAAGTTAGCACCCTTTGTATAGAAGGCAAATTCAAGTTAACCCTCGCAATATTTAGTAAAATGAAAACGAGACCACCATATCTAAAAGACTGTCGCCTACTGACCTTTAAAAATCACATCATTATATGATTGGGCCGTGGAATAACATCTGATAAGTAAGCCCCCTTTAGGAAAAAAATTTTCAGAGCTGTAATTAGACCGTAAGGCACGTGCAAAGCCAAAAAAAGTCACTAAAGGGGCAATGATTGAAGAATTTCTTAGATTTGACAAAGCGCAGGCTGACACCATTCGTTATGAAGAGGCGAAACTAACACGAAAGTTATCAAAACCTTCAATACGCCAGGCTTTAAACATTTTTGGAAACATGACATTCAACTGTGAGGTATTGCATCCACGAAGCTCTCGATGAAAGTAGGATTTCGAAAGGATTTGGCAAAAATGAAATTTTCTCGTTAATTATTGAAAAGAGGAGAAATCACTCTAATGCAGCAACACTGAAATGAAAGGCACGCAACACTTACGTCCTGCAAAACACTTCCTCCCGTGAATGATGAAGAATGTGACTCATTAAGCGCTCCCGAAACAGATATCGAAGTAGACATTTTCAGAAGAGGTGTTTCGTTATTTACAGCAAACTTGGGAACTCCCGAGGCGGGCAGCTGACTGCTTTCCGACTTTTTCATCACACCTGTCAATACAGGTAGGCCGATTTTATCCTTGAACAAAAAAAAACATAACTGGTCAAATAAGTTTACTTTTCAATGAATCAACCGACTTCAGACCAAATATACGAGATGTTTTGTTGGAATTCTGTCGAGGAACTGTCAAATATTGATCAAACATGTGAAATGGCCAATTATTAAGTAAGGTAAATTCTGATGCATTTCATAGATTTGAGCAAATGAGTCCCCTGCTGACCTCTGATCGTTTTACCGGCACAAGTCATCGCCGTTTCGAATCGCGATTCATGGACCGACAAAGGCGGCTTGGCTAATCGTGATAGTACTTGTGGAAATGGCTCCTCCCGTGTGGCAGAGACAACTTCGCTGCCTCTCTTTCGATGCAATTATCCCCTTTATAATGCTCTTTTTTGTCCAAATAGTTATTCTCTTCTAAGGTCCTTAGTACAGCTACGAAGGGAATCTCACAAAGGATAAAACCGAGGCACAATTCACAGAAGTGCAAGTCAATTAATCAGTTTACGTGTTTAGCCCTTCCCTTCCTGAGAAATCTGGTGCACTAATCCCTTGCATATGGTAAAACTGAAAACATCACCTAGAACGAAATGAATACGGATAAGCCACTTACATGTTCCATTTTGAAGAGGCCTCTTAAGAGAGGACGTCTAAAAGGTCGGGATTTCGTTTTGAGGCCACTGGAAAGGTATGCGGGGTTCTGCGCTGCGGTGTCGTTCATACAGGATGTTGGTACTTTTCCAATTTCGCTGATTTGTGGTTGGTGCAGCGTGGGTGTGACTGATGTCTGGAAGAAGACATGCAAAGCGAATCGTCATAGTAACAGCTGAATCATTAACAAAAACCTAATCCTTCGTTCTCCAATAAATTAGGCCAAAAGCTGATGTGAGGTAACTTTGGTTATAATAAATGCTTTATGAGGCCCAAGTGGTTTCCTACTTAAACATGCGAAATTAAAATGATCGTAATTGCACATTCTTGTGTAATTTTGTCGTAGTTAACTCCATTAACTAGCGTAAATTTATAACCACTGGAGTCCATGCAAACAGAAAAGCAGATTTATAATTTTGGCCAGATAATTTGAAAAACAAAATATATTGTACTTTTGGGGTCACCTTTAAATGACGAATACAACTGAGCATTAAATGCATGTCAGCGTCGATAGATACCACCCACCCTTCAAGAACGCATGAAAATCAAAAGGTGGCTTAAAACTGCCAAATTTAACATCTTGTTCTGTCCCCAACACCGGGAAACCCTTTAGGTCCTATGTGCCCACCCGGAGGATCTCTTCTCGGCCGTCGTAGACGCAGGTATCACCCTGGACAACAAGTTGGAGGAGTTCTGCGCTACTTTATCCCAACCAAAAAGAGCAGACACTCGTCAGAGGGTACTTCCGCCCCTACCAAAAAGTGAGAGTATGTGAAGAGCCTCCAACTTCTAGCGGAACGGTTCACCTCCACCCAGGGTTGCTGGATGGATAACTACTTAGTTCAGACACAGTGTTCGCCCACCCATAATGGCCGAGAAATTTCGCGGCAGGAATACCAACTCTCTCAGCGAGCTGGTCAAGTTCGCAACCAGGAAACGTCGGGAGTTGCCTACGAATCCGTGCTACAACGACAGTAACAGGCAACCAAACCCAACATTGTCATATCGACTCTGTATGCCATAAAAAAACTAGCTTGCTATGTCATGGATTGAATTAAACAAACAGTTACGAGGTGTGTCGCATGATTACCGGTTGGTCTTTACTTTATGGTT
This sequence comes from Echinococcus granulosus, assembly GCF_000524195.1. Taxonomy (NCBI): domain Eukaryota; kingdom Metazoa; phylum Platyhelminthes; class Cestoda; order Cyclophyllidea; family Taeniidae; genus Echinococcus; species Echinococcus granulosus. The sequence goes on along the minus strand of NW_020170384.1, from coordinate 1,711,642 downwards.
ACATTTGGGCAGAGTGTACCACCACAAGGCCATGGAGAATATACAAGTTGCCCTAAAGGGGAAAGAGCGCTTTAGTCGGTCGTGGGAAAGATGTGTCCAAGGGGGTATGAAAATCAAAGGGCCAACAGCAAAATACCCGACTTGCCTCAAGAACGGGAGTTATTTTTAGCAGGCTTCCTGTTCTATGAAATTGGTGGATGTTCTATTACGACTCGGAAGTGACTTTTATTAAATATCTGTTTTAAATACGTTTTAAGGGAGGCTGAAGTCCTGCTAAGAAATTGTTAACACCTGGATGCAATATTGCACAAGAACTTTTCGCCGAAGCGGCGCGGCATTTAGAGAATATTTGTGCTTAGATAGGGCAAAATAAAATCGAGTTGAAAGGATGTTAAAGTCGCATTTTATTGAAATTGCAAGTGAACTGTGCGCAAAGATATCAGCCTACTGATCTGAAACACCAAGAGGATTTTAATAAGACACAGACGGATGGATGGATAGATGGATAAATGAGCAGATGGATATGGGATGGAGAGATAGATGGATGGATAAACAACAGAGGCGACTAGAACCAGGTTTTGTCTTACCTCTCAGGGCTCACCTTGTTGGGAGGGTATTGTGAATAGAAACGGTGAAGTTGTCAACAGATAAAGTGGTGTTAGAAGCCATAAGAGAGACCTACTGCATAGATGATTTCTAAATTGCTCCTTAGGCAAGGAAACTAGTTGAAGTAAGACTTAACCTTACTACTTACTGTTTGATCCACGTTGGAAGGTTTGAATTCCTGATGGATTTGTCTGTTCAAGAATGTACTGCAATTCGGTTCAACAGTAGTTGGATTCTTCGGCAATTTACGATTCTACAAGTTTCAATAATCAAAAGCTCTTTGAAGTTGTCTACAGTAGGATAAAGCATCTCAGCGATATTAATAATTGTACGAAAATTGAAAAACCAAACAATCTAGAATACTTTAAAGGGTTTTATGAATCCCATTATGCATCACCTTCGTTTACTTTGCTCACAAACGCCGTATTATAGAAACAAATTCACTGAAGACGACCTAAAAATCATCTCGCTGCATTTAAACTGCGGTGAGGCCATAACAAAGGTAAAATTAGCTCTCATCCGCTTCATTTGACTACCAGCCCAAAATACAATCCTTTTGATAAGCAAATCGCTTGAATAAGAATGATATCAAATGCTCCTTGAGACCCTTCTAACTTCACTCACCTCGACTTAAAATGTTGGCAACGTCATTTTGAATAAAAATTTGCTTCAAAAACTCAACAAAGTGGTACCATCACTCTCACGAAGGTGTCATTTCCAAACCGTTGCAAACGGTCAAGTCGTCACCATGTTAATGTATGGCCCCACCCCATTACAGACTGCTTCGGAGTCTAGCCGATACGGTTGGACCCTTGGAAAGCCAATTTAAAAATACACTAGTGATTGCATTAGATACTTGTTTATTTTTTTTTGAATTTCTTAAAAACAAAACACTAGAGCCGTGATTGCATTTGATGCCGAGACATCAAAGCTATCAACAGGAGGTGACTTCTGATTAGAATGGGTTTCAAATTTTCAAGACTCACATTCCCATACCAATACCACATTGTTTAAGAAGGTGCTCATTCGAAAATAACCAGAACACCAGAATTTGGACACTTGCTCTACCAAGCAGCAAACTATTAGTATTTCGGGATGGGTGGAAAAGTTCCAGAAGGTTAGTGAATAAAAGAGAGGCCACTCCAAAAATCCTACAACCTATCTTCACAGCGTTTCAAGAAGTGCATTAAAAATTGTTCAACTAACGACTTCAATGCTTCGTAATTGTCATCAGAAGTCAATCTTAATCATACTTTTAAGGTAGTGCATAAAGGTATTTTAAATAATTGAACATTTACATCAACGTTGCTGAGTTAAATTGACTAGCCGATTTATAATGTAACTGCCCAGGTCAGAATATTACATAAACACAAAGTATGGAAGGAGGTAGTTATTATTTGAGTGTAGCCACAGTTTAGCGCCTATGATCGCATTATCTTGAGACAAAACACAGTATTAATCGCTACTGGAGTTCATCCAGTGTCAATATCAACTCAAGATCATTCGAAATCAGCAAGCAGACAAGTAATCGGACACACCATAAATGCAAATCTGAATACTGCCTTTTTCTGCACCGGAGTGTAGATAACATCAGTGGACATGTAGGGCGTAGCCAACGGCGTGTCATGCTCGCTTTTTCCGACTCCACCATCTCCACCAGGGGGAGGACGAGAGAATGGTTTAGTGGTGCCATTCTCGTAGTGCGAAGAGCACGCCGTCATATTCATCCGATCGAGGAGGAGTGCAATCATATCGCTACTGCCACCGCCACTGCTGCCTCTTACCCGTCGTTTGGCTACCTCAAGAGGCGTCTCACCCTGCGCATTGCGCATCCACAGCGCAGCCTGCGCTGCTGACGGCGGCGACTGCGACGACAGGGGGAGGAGGGACGGTGTTCGCTTTTGCAGGCCCCCACCGCTCATACGAGTCAGCGTACTCGTGATCGAGATTGGCTCGCGGCCAGAGTTGGCTGCGAGGAGACATCGAGCAATTTTGGTGCGTTTCAGCGACGCTGCGATGTGGAGAGGTGTCTCCAAATTTTGGTTAGTTGCCGTGACATTTGCAGAGGCAGCCAAAAGGATCTTCACCACCCCAGTGCGACTATAGCGAACCGCTGTGTGAAGACAGGTGTTTCCAAACTAAAGGGGTTTTTTAATAAAATTTAGGTTCAACAATATCAGCTGCAGGCTCAACCGCAATTAACTGAAGTATCACATTGACCTTTCGCTTTACAGAACGATATCCAGTTTCCATGGCTAAGGTTTGTCGTGCCGTCTAGCTCATTTCACCCAACTCGATAGACATACCATGTCATTCTCAAGGAGTAGTCTGAGTGCTGCGTTAGTGACAAAGACCAAAGATTACGATTTTACCGGCTATTTACCATACCTAAATGCCACAGAAAGAAGGAATCTGCTGTGGTTGGCATGATATGTGAAACCCCACAATGAAAGAGCTGACAACCGCCGCATTCCTGAGTCAAATAGTGAAGTGAAGCGACATTTGAATGAAATGAGATCCTAGGGAAATGCTTATAAAAACACATTAAATTAAGAGAGTAATATAAAAAAATAGATGCCTTAGCAACCTTTGCTAGACGAAGGGGAGCTCAATTGGGCTGTTTGGATCAAAAATCCACATAGAAGGGAATTGCTTTGTTACGTGGATTTGCTCTTATGCTAATGTCCTTGGATGCTACTTTCGGTAGCATAAAAGGAGCGCCATTCAGCCATCAACATCATGAGGTAGTTTCACCCGGCGTTGGAGTCAAACATCTCACCATGACGGATGATAATGGTGGGACTTTCACGCATTCCTACATGATGACCTTAATGTGTTAGAATAAAACGGAAGTGACCATGAGAATGCTGAAAAGGACGCTTGTTTATTTGACGATGTTGACCTTCACACTAGTGTCATGGTAAGTGGGTCACGTCACCGATGCTAACGTCTTTTCCAACCCTTCCGTAAGTACCTTCCATAATGATCCTCTTGGGTAATGTCGTTTGGTAAAATGCAAGTGCTACAACGTATTTCTTCTGCATAGTTTAATGGATCGCTGCTGAATATCATTTGTAATCTGACTGTCACCTCAAGTTGTTAAATTGCATTGCAGTCGTAGTATCATTGCAGAAAAGCGCATTTGCTATATAAAACGTGGATCGGTTGAAGCTATATTCCTTGAAGGTGAAATTTTGACAAGTAAATTAACTTGAAACGTCAACCAATTTGAAAATCGCACCCCAGCGGGTCTAAGCACGATTAAGCTATGTTAGAACAGCTAAAAATGTTGACTGTAGATATGTTTAAAATGTCAGGGAAAGTCACTAATAGGCGCGATTGCGACTTGTTCTACGCCAGAATAACAAGAGCAGTTGTTATTGTGCGGGCGATCATGTGTGTTGCAAGATGAATTTCGTAAGTCCGTTGTCAAACGCCTCGCCCTCAGTGGAAGGAGGGCCTACACAGCAAAACCTGTTCTAACAGGAACAAGGCAAGTCAAGGCGGTGCTCACGCCGCTAATCAAACTACTTTTGTTTACATCAACAACAAAAACCCCACAGCGAGAGCAGTGAAAGGATAATGTGCTTAAAAATTGCCAATGAAACTAGATACCACATCCTGTAGACACCGTAAGTGGTTTTATCTAGCGGAAACATATCGTAGTAAAGCAATGAAAGATTGCTTTGTGAGTCTGGTTACTTGACATTTTGTCGGATATTTAACTAAACGGGCACTTCAGGCTCCGCAGTTTTCAATCCGTCTGTAACGGGGCCTTAGAGGCATGCCAATAGCTCACAGCCCTTCTGAACGTTAGTAAGTAGTATTTCCCTCCATACCACTTCGGTTTATCATGACTACAGCGAAGAAGACTTGGGAAGTTGCAGTAAGAATAACAAGTTGGCATCAAGAGTACCAATTAAGTGTTTGGATTTCACCGAGAACTACCTAATAAAATCAAAAGAAAATGCAAAAAATGAGCATACTAAGGCATCTAAGTGATTGGACTTCTAAATGGAATTGCACTTCTTCAACCTCGTAATATTTAACCACTTTTCTTATACATTTGAAGACCCCTTTGTCCATAAAAATTATTGATGAAGAGGGCATCCAATCCTACGTTGCAGAATGGACGCAGGTTGGTAAGGAAGCGGTTACATGTTCTTTGTAAAAAGCACAATTCCGTCGCCAAAATGCCGACCGTAACGCATTTCTGTGGCAGGAAAATTTCACAAAATTCGTTCCTCTCGAAATATATAGGCACATACTATGGAAAGCAACGACTTCAAATCATAAAACCTCGAAAATATTAAATAGAATGATCTTCATGTGGGTAATTAGCTTGCACAGAGTCCATCCAGGTGAAATGAAGGACAAGAATCTGAATGGGGGAAGTAAACACAAGAGTCTAATGAAAACGAGAAAACTAGCGGGTGTACATTATGCGAATGAATGAATCAGTTCCACGCCTGACACTTGACACGTCTAACTGGCTGGAGTAATGCTCCAAAAACCTTTTATTGCAAATTGTGATATGGTATATGGGCCAAAAGTCCAAACTTTTTCCCCAAGGAGCTCAGAAAGAGCCGCACATTGCGGTTTGTGCCTAAATATATTCCTTGTGCGGGATTGTAGAGACATCACTGTTAAATTAGCCCTTAGGGTTTTGTCAGTTGTCTTTTTTATTCGTCTTCGCCTTACATTACTGATGGGCAAGACTGACACCCTTCTGTTACTCTCAGGTGCATTGCATTGACGCCAATCCTACACAATCACTTATTTTGCAACATTGCTGAACTAAAGCATTCCAAGATGCTAATTTTTAACATTAAGGAGGCCAATTATAAATGAAAGGATCATTCATTGGGACATAATTGCCTTACTTTATCCGTTACTCCGAGATCCGCTCCGGAGAAGAGCAAAACGCGAATACTCTGCTTGTGACCATTTTGTGCAGCTACATGAAGCGGAGTTAAGCCCAGCTGTAAAAGTAAACAGGAGCACATTACTCCCTATAAACAAAGCCATATCATCCTCTTTTCCGTGAAGTACAAAAAACCGCTGAAAGAGCACCATGCAAGTTTAGTGAGGCGACCTTAGATCCTGTGTTACCTTTGCCGCAGTGGAATGATTGACGTATCATCAAAGCTTTGTACAGGTTTCACTCACCACTGGGGAGCATATCTGCAAAGCTTTAATTGCTTGTTCAACTCTCGGTTTTAGTAAATAGCCACTCAGCAGCTCCACCACTATGCCTCTACCGGGCGGCCGGCTTACAGAGCACACCAGTAGCCCACCGCCTGCAGTCTTAATGTACATCGACAAAACACATTCTTTCCTAGTATTACAGCTTCTTCCGTCTTAAGGGAAATCTCGGGGCGTTACGTGTCATCCCAAACTCAACGTATAGTGACAAAAGACACGACATTTTGACTGGTAAATCCGCAAATACCCGAAATCACGTCTGAACTGGAGTTATTTTACATTGTAATCAAGGATATTCAGAAAAATACAACATCTTTTGTTTGGCAAAAAGTTGTAGGGTTTGCAACGTGCGCCCCTAAAAAAGATTGCTTTGCTACCGACAAAAAGGCAGTACAACGCGGTGAAGGAGTGGCACAAAGGTGTTGCTGGCAGCCTTTAACGATACCGTTGCGAAGCTTTCTCTAGATGCAAGACGGGCATTTATTAAACAACCGTTTCGTGTCAGTGAAAAATGTCTTTTCAACTACCAACTACCAGGAGATCTTGACAGATTGCATTTAATAAACACTTCAACCTTTGGTGTTTCCTGGTATCTTGGACGATAAATTCCCGAACGACAACCCACCGTTTCTGATCCACTTTTATACCTTACGCATTTTAAGCAGCGAAAAAAAGACATCCCTTTAAAAAATGACTTATTTTAGGAGTGGAAAAGACCTAAAATTGACTTAAGAGTAAATGCAAAGGTCAAGAAAGACTGCAGTCGCAGTTGACACGTTCGCTATCAGGGTCGCTAAGGGAAATCGCTCACGACAATCTATAAATAAATAAACTTCATCCAAATTTAAACTGGTTGAAAGCTAAAAATGCAATTTCTATTTGACTTAACACACTCTGGATCAACTTCGCTGTTTGAACTTCAATTAATCTGTTCGTTAACAACAAACGTCACACATGTGTGACGTTTTTGGCCAGCGTATTAGGTGGACTACAGTCAGTAACTATTTAAAGGAAAAGCCATCAAATAAAGGAAATTATCCCACCTTATTTTGAAGATTGGGAGGTGCTCTAGAGATGCACAATGCCTCCACAGAGCGAGAAAATCCCTTGGATGCCACTTCATGCAGGGGGGAGTTCCCATACTAAAAACAATAAAACCAGGTTTAATTTAAGAAGTCAAAATTCATTATTTTAACTTTATTGTAACTTTTTAAGGCGCACAAAAATAAAAAATAAGCTTTTAGTTTTAAATTTGGCTATTGCATTTGAATGTTCAAGTCGATTTTTCTGGACCATAGAGCACGGCTAATTGGAATCTCCTTTTGTTTACCCACATGAGTGATTCCCATTGAAAGTAGAATAGGAATTAAATAATTGTCGCTTGTGTATTCCGTGTTGTTTTCGACTAAGCCATTGAACAAAAGACAAAAGAGCAATAACAAATTGAGTATTTACTTTCCATGGACCATTTAACCAGTTTCCTCCTTCCAAAAACAAACAACGCAAACGAAGTATATTTACACGAGAGTAGCCTTCATTGTTAAGTAAGGATTAAACAATGCTGAGTCGGGCTCAGTCCTCGACAATACCTAATATCTTCATACAGCACCCTTCGCGTGATAGTACTGTGGAGTATGAGAGGCTAGAGCCTAAAAGCAGACAGTAGCGTGACCGAAACCAAGAGTCGTGGTGAGCACGATTAGTAAACCATGACGAAAGTACGAGGGGACAAGAGAAAAGAATAAAGTCAGACAACGTATCGTATTGTAATAACGAGACTGTCATCTAGCATTCGGGTTGGAGGGGTGGGCACTGCTAATTTCTAATGGAATTCCATATAAACCCAATTTAGTCTGCCATTCTCGTTAGGTTTTAGAATATGGACGCAGTTAGAAACTAGGCTGGTATCACGAAAGCGCTATGTTTTGGTACTAAATTTGTACAGAAAAAAGGTGCTGTTATAATCCACTAAATAATGACTCTAGAAATTTGATCAGTCTCCATCTGTTAATTGTATGTAAATAGAGTTTATTCAACTGAGGACAAAAAAGTCAATCGGGAAATTGCTAAGCTCAGAAATGATCACTCTACCACTCCATAATTTACAACACTTAGAAGTAAACTGGTTACCACTTAAATTGGTCGCTAATTGGGCTGTCACATATGTGTGACAGCCAAATTTTTTGAGTGTCACAAGTACGTCGAATGTGTTGTTTCTAAATTTATGATAACTAGCCGCACAAAAGTTGTGTTGCAGGCAAATTGGTTGGGATTTAAAGGGTAAAAGAAATGTAGGATGTTCTTGGGGGAATTACACTTTAGGTTCTAGGGGATATAACTGTAAACAAAACGTGTCTGTGCCTCTGAGATTCTAATAGCGAACGCACTTAGGCAGAAAATGGGTTTAATTCGGTAAAAATGTGCCATTGCAGCATCAGGCGGAAGCATGCTCCATTAAGTGTCAATCAAGTAGTGAATTTGAGGGAATCACATGCAATTTTCTTGCCCAGATCGTAGCACTTCAATGCCGTAGAGAATTGGAAGAAAAGTTTTGAATAAACGGTAATATTTCATGAAATCCTTAATGGAACATAACAGTTGGCTTTCCTTTACATAGCCTAAGTGGACAGTAGGGGGAAAATAAATTGTATCCTGCCGGTGGATGTTATACAATCGCCTTCGATGTAAACAGCCGCCCAGTTTGTCATCTCGGCGAAGGCACTGCCTCCACTCCATTTCTACATGTGCAGACCTAGCCGCAGAATATGGTAAAACATTTTAGGCGTTGGAGAGCAGCACACGCACTGAACACTTAATCCGATCATGACCACTTTAACCTCTCATCTTTAGAAGTTTTTATCAGCTGCGAGGAAACGAAGAAGTAACCTTCCATGGGAATCTGTGCCCTCATCGATGGTGGATTAGTCAAGGTTCAAATAAATCATGCCTTCGGTTGAGGTTTGCATATGAGAGATTGGAGATGTGTTGTTAGCGTTGGATTCATAATAACCAGGATAATCAGAAAAGCAAACAAGATCAAATCCATCTACGGTTTCTGAAGAGGAGAGTAGTGAACCCATTGATCACAGGCGTTGTGTGAAAAAAAGATGAGGAATCGCTAGGACGTGAGAAAAATAGAACCCCACTGAAATTTCACCTCATGTGATCAGAGAACGGTAAACATTGCGGCAAAGGCGTTTTAAGCGATCCCACAATCTGCCATATTTCCATCCATAGGCAAATTCGAGTTGTGGAACAACAAAGAGTCGGCTAATTACAAATCGTGGCAGTTTTTGAGTATTTCACTGACACACTAGATGGGATGACTGAGTAGCCGCATTATTTTGAAGATCTTTTTCTTTATCAAGAAGTGGCATTAGTGAGCTTTACACCTGGGAAACAAAGAGGAATGAGGGAGGAGCCGCAGCGTGGGTGTTGGGAACAAGCAAAGTGTTGTGACATACAGTGGGGCCGCTTGTTCGTGTTGTGCAAAGCCACGACAAGGAAGCATGTAACACATACATACACACACAGAGCGAGAGACACACACCAAGGCCAATCATGTGATCCGGAGGAAAAGGCGACGGTAGAAATCGAAGTCGGCACTCAACCCTGTGTGTAGGTGTGCGTGCAATGTGCTAGCGGCCCTCGAGAAACCAAGTGGTGAATTCCTTAGTGTGTGCTTTGCGATGATAAGTTAAGACTGCCATTTATTTATTAACGCCTTGCTTAACTTCCTTCTTCAACCGGAGGAAGTGTGGTCTAATGATCCAGGTGTATCGGCGAATTGTCTGCAATGCCATCACTAACGACGTGTCGAAGACAGGCATTAAGTAGACGAAAATGTGCAGCTCTTTGATCCAAAATACGACTCAAATATAGTGCCGGCAATTGACTATGCAAAAGGCATGTTGAAATTGCGGATTGCTTCGCCTCCTGTTGATTGATGTCTACGGAGAAGTTGAAGAGCATGCTCATTTGACATCTCAGTCGCTCAGCTCAAATTAATAATGCATTTAGCCACAGCCATAAAGGAAAGCGCGGCAGCAGTGGAGATGCGAAACCACTCTCTAACATCATTACCATCTGCATATGAATGAATGAAGGTAATAACGAAAGAATTTAATGATAATCTGCAATAAAAAGGGTGTAAAACCTCACCAACATTTGTCTTTTATTACATTTGCTATAAAAATGAATCACAAGTCCCTTAATGCATTTAAGAAAAGGGTTAAAATTGAATAAGAATACTTTGGTACCAAGCCCTGTTCTTTTGGCTACAAAGAGGTCATGTTATTTGAAGGCAATGCTTGTAGAGTAGGTAAAAAATACTTCCTATTTATTTACCATTTCTTTCTGAAGACAAAAGTTTCGTGAGTGTGAATGAATTAGGCGATCATTGGAGGAATTAAATAACCTTTCAAAATCAATGAACTCCCCAATTTATTTAACATTGTATTATGAAGAATAAAATTCCAGTTTTTTCAGAAGTCATGAGTTGGCCTTTATTACTTTCGAAGCCTCGTTTAAAACATCTACAGAACAATGGTTTTCTCTTTCTTCGCATAAGATAGAACAATAATACGGTGAATGACAGCTTGACAGAGGTGGAATGAATCCATAGTGGAAGATTTGTGAATTTTTTGGGTTCCAGCGGTCCTAAAGTGAAGAGAAGTGCCCACAGGAGGCGCTTGGAGACCCTACTTGAGGATTACCACTTATCTGCATGGGCAGTGAATAATCACCAGACCTGAATATTGCCTTTCAGTTCATTCAAAGCAAACCCATTTCTCCATACGTGTGTAGAGTTTAAATAAATGAGGAATGAGTGAAAACCAATGAATGCGGGCGTGAACTTTGCCAGAATGAATGAAAGGATGGACTGATGGGAGGATGGACAAGTGATTGAAAATAGCATGGAAGGGTGGAAGACGCTAAGGTGAAAAAGGGGACTAGCAAATAGCGGAAACCCTAGTCACTTTAGCCTTCTACAACGTACTGGGTCGTGTTCTGGTATGAGGTGGTAGTAAAAACCACATTGAAGTTTCTTTTTAGAGAAATGGATCAGTGCTTAGCGAACAGCAACTCAGCACAGTAGGTCGGGACCATAAACATCCCAAGGCGTTTGTATGAAAGCTCACACTCCATTTCCGTTCGCAGATGCATTTACAACACCATGACAAGTCTGACAGAAGAGAAGTAGACTATGTGACATCCCAGGGCACCGGTGAAACAGTAAGATGCCGGTAGTGCGGTTCAGATACCATTCACACGTGCAAAGTGACTCACTGGTGCGAGCACATGAAGAGAGGGTCGCTGTGCTATTGATAGACGAAGTCTGGAGAGCGAAGCAGGCCCCAGCTGAGCATTTTGCAACAGGCGCCGGTATGGTTGTGGTAGAAAGCATTGAAGGAGCTCAGTGTCTGTCTGCTACACTTAAGCAACTGCTACGTCCACTTTCTGCGACCCACCCAACAGACGCTAATTTTTTTTAACTGCCCACCTCAACCGCAATCCAAAAATGTAAAAGACCAGCAGCTCAGAAACCTGGCACTCTACCAAGTGGAAACGATTCCATGAATCAACTGGGCGAGCCCAAAATCACCCAATAATAGTAGCCCAAATCAGACACACCCATTTTTAACTTACTGCTGCATTGGTTTAAGGTCTTGTGGTAACTTTTTTACAACCTGGATATGAGGACATGGTTTGTTTTTTTTCCCATTAATAACTGTATCGTAAATGACCCACGAAAGAAGTTCAAATCGGCAAGAGCGCCACTTAGGTGCAGGAGTGACGCATCTATGCAGTAAAACAACTGCGGAATTTGAAATGGTTTTGGCTTCTCACCTTTGCAAATGGTTAATAACGCCCAGCTAGTCTACCTCACATTAGGGGATAAAAGGAAATTTAAACAGCCACCTAATCGTTGGCATAAATGAGGACGTAAAGATCTTCTGCACGGTGCGTGTATACTACTAGCTGTAGAGCAGAAATTACCAAATTTCGAGCCCGGCTTATCGCGCTTTTCTAAAAAATTGTTGTGTATTGAAACTCCAAATAAAATTAATGACTTTTGGTGGTCACCAATTTGTGATTGACTTTGCATATTTCAAGTGCATAAGAAGAGGCTTATTCTCAACCTGCTTCATCCGAGTAGAGGAGAACAGGGTGTGGTCATAAAATGGTATGCATTTTCGTTGCAAAAAGGTTGACGTCGGAGAAAAAAAAAACATATTTTGCTGATACCCAAAATAGGTACTACTAGACTAGGACTATCACCATGATATAGCCCAGCCATGTACCATGAACAAGTCATTCATTTGGCAGTTTTTTAAGCAAGCAAGCAAAACTGTTGTAAACTATGAAAGGACATAAAACGTAATTAAATGAACAAGTAAGAAACGAGCCTCCCATATTGTGGAATTCATCTATCAATATCTTAAGGGTATCAGTAATTCAGGGAACTTTAGAGGTCAAAATGCCCTGAGTATGCTTTAGGAGAAAAGTAATTAAAACACAACTTACTCCATGGTTCTACATGATTGTGAGGTTCAATGTTTTGTAAAATATAGTAGCGGTGTTAATCAAATCAGCTCATATACTAACAAGATATTCTTGCACATCGATTTGAGCACCGTGGTAGATAAGAAAGTGGATTGCCTCCCGATGTCCGGCCGAAGCCGCCTTGTGGAGGGCTGTGCAACCGACCTGTGGAAAGAAAATACTATTTAAAAGAGTACTAGGAAAGACCCTGTCTTGTACAGGGACAAGTGCGTGTGAAACTTAGAGTGAGTTAAGCAGTAAGTCACTTAACGCCTTTGGCGCTTTACCAATTCGTATTGATGCGAGGTGTTATCTTTGCTACCTGTCAACGAGTATCAGGAATAAGTATAACTTCCCTAAAAGAATAGGTCAAAGGTTTCGTGAAATGCCCGTTTTAAGACTAAACTAATCAAACGTTTAGATCACTATCTTGTTGTAGGCGACATTTTCAAGCAACACAGAATGCTTAATCTGTACCATATGAGAACTTTGTACTCAATACAGCGAACATTCGAGGTATTCTCTTACTAAACACCATAGCTAATTAGTCCAGGAAACCCAGCTTCCACACGCACCTTCGATAGGAAGTAATAAAGCTATGCATGATAAGTATGATCGGATGACAATTAATCTTCCTCTAAGTGATCGATGAGCCAGTCTCTTAATGTTTAACCCAATGTAATGAAGAGTAAACGTGGCTGAAACCCACAGTCTCTTTAAGCCTCGCCATTTCCATTTACAAGGAGACTAATGAGAACAAAACAGGTAACTCACTTCATCTCTGCTATTCATGTTAATTGAGGGCATAAATGCGAGGAGGGCTTTGAGATTATCTGTGCTACCGCACGCTGCTGCCAAGTGAAAAAGTTGGCATGACTAAAAGGGCAGAAAAAAAACAAGAGGGCAAAAGGGACGCTTGTTTTACTTTGGCAAACAGTGTGCCAATGCCTCTTGCAGCGACATTCAAAAGGGCCTATCATAGGCCATCAATAGGGCCTAGGGGGCGTAGGCGCGTTTTATCAAGGTCCCACCTAGAATGATCTTCAAAAGAATCTCAGTCAGGAGGGTGTAGAGCAGATATTTCGGCTAAATATCAAAATTTTGCTGAAAACCCAGATCCTGATAGCGGAGCTTACCTGACCGAGGTCGATACGAATTCGCTTGGAGAGGAGAGAACGCAGGCGTTGACCGTCACCGTTAAGAGTTGCGTTGATCAGCTGCCAGCGAATTGCCTCGTTCATAGTCGCCTCTGTTCTTTTCGCAATGATCTACGTGTAATCAGCTGTGGGACAGTAAGTGTATTAAATGATTAGCAAGTTCATTCTAACTTGCATGCAAATATGTTAAAGCAGTTTATACATCAGATTGGACAAGTTTCTTCTATGCTTTCGCGATCAAATGTTAGAACTTTATATTCTTTTTAACATAGTTGGATATTTCACCCCACAGATTGTTGCACTGAACTTCTACATCCTTCAAAATCCTTTATGATTTAAATGCTCACCGAATTGGAGTGATTTCTACTCCCTCATTAAACAGCATTAAAAAACTCAGTTTAAAATTACAAAAATAATTTGTACCAAACCTCTAAAGGTGGCGACTTACGTTATACATTAAAAAACTTTTTAGCGAGCATCTCAAAAACTATTACACTAGATTAAGAGATTTATCTATAAACCTTCCGGGTACACTCAGTTAATTTTATCCTAGGAAAGGCCTACTATTCCTGGATTAATAAATGTCTTTTGTAAGACCATTTCACGGCCTTACTTTTGCATTGCAAGTTTATTGGGAGAACACTAAAAATTTGCACCCTGAATCTAAGGGTAATTAGCATTACTTTCCGCACCCACTCCTAGCAAGGTAAACAGACCGTAGTCTTATTTGTTCGCATTTTTCATAGTTAATGATAGCTTAATTTCGAACTTTGTAATGCCGTTGATGTCAAAGATTATGCTTTGCAGAATTTTACCGGGTAATTTGAAGGAAGCAAATGCAATTATAAGTAGCAAGCTTATAATGAACTACAAGCAAATGAACCAAAATTAAGGAGGCGTTAGTTTGAAATTAGTGCAAGAAGTGCAAATAAATGTGAATCAGGTCCAATCGCTATAAAATATTAACCGCTTGTTGAACCAACTTCAAACTGGTATTCTCACAAATTTTGGCAAAATAGTGTTGTGCGCCCCATAGTATTTTATAATCAAAACAGGTGTTTTTAAGTAGCCTTATCAACAATTGCTTCAACAAAAAAGCACTAAAATGAATCAAAATTATATAGCTTAATTGGCTCAAATAATAGAGAATACCATATCTGAGTGACTTTTACGTTGAAGACAAAGTGAATTAAAAAACGTTAAAATCTGTTTAAGCATTGAAAAGCATAGTATTTACTTTTTAATCACTGGGCTCGCGATTTAAGACTGCTAAAAAGTGCATGTTTTATCCGAATCAATTCCAATGCCATTATTTTTTTACACATATCAAAATAAGGCTGCAAAATTATGTGCGACGCATATTTAGTGTTTAAGCAACACTTGCTTGCACCAAACTTGTTATTAAGCACTGAAAAAATAATTTATGCTAAATACAAAGAGATTTTAACGAATGGCTAGTTGTTGTTAAAAAGACTTGGAGCGCAGAAACCCATAAACGTTTGTCTCCAAAAATTACCTGCAAAAAATACACAAAAAAGGAAGTGAGTAAGCAGGTTTTAGACGTACGGCAATTTTGGGTCCAAATGACGACGTAGCGTTAAGGGGTACCCAACTCGTATCTGCCGGGTGGTTATAAGGTCACTTTAAAAATAATAATTGAACAAGTAGAACGATTGGGTGGAGCAAAAGGAATTGCCAGCCATCACTAGTATATGTGTAATATTTTATTGTAACATCGTCTGTTAACGACAAGTGATACTTTATGTCTGGTGACGTAAGTATTGGAGTTGATGTGGGAACCACATGTTTTCAACTTATCCAAACACATAGACCTGTTGCTAAAAAGTTCTGTTCTTGATTGTTAGATTTTAACTCAGTGTTCACAGTCTAATTCTACTTAATGTAACCAATACCTTCATTTGACATACCTTCCTATGCTCCCCTACACATGTGTAATACGACGGTTGTTTATCTCTCTTCCTTGGTGAGGAGCCACTTTCGACTTGGCCTTTGCACTAAGCCAGGTTGGCTGACCTCAGGACCTACCAGCAGCCAAATACCTCCTTTGTGCCGAATAGACGTATTCTGCCCGAGTATTTTCTTTTGTCCTCAGGGAAGTCTCAGAACGCTATACATATGTGACTTCGGCCCCGCAATTGCTTTACAAACCACCCTGTTCCACATTGATATTCCAATGAACCACATGGCACCTTGTCATTACAAAACCGCTGGCTTTGCTTCCTCGATCGCACGGTAGCCCTGAGTGATACCGTTGCAAAAATACCGCGCAGCCCCTACTTTGCGACCTAGACCATTCAACGTATGCACCACTGGTATCCTCGGGCACCGTGTCGAAGGCAGTCCGAAACCGTGAAAGGCTAGACACCGACCCGCTTACAGTGTCCCAACAAGGGGTACTTCTTGGGCGAGGCACTGGATTTCTCAAACACATTTGCTTATTTACACAAATAATAACTGTATATAAATTATAATAGTCCTTCCATTTCGCGCATAAACTCCTCGTACGCTGCATCCTTATTCGTAGCGTTGGCCTTCGAGGACACCGTTGATACAGGCACACCGAGCGACCCTCCAGGAACACTTCCCAGCCGCTCTGAAAGCAAACACTTATTAGGCATTCTACCGCCTAATTTCAACGCAAAATAATGCATAGGAAAAACGGCTTACGAGAAGCAGACAAACTACTCCCCAATCGAATTCCGGTGGAGTTTATGCCACCACCGACTTGAATGAGTCGACCCCGAGCGTCTTTCACCGTACGACGCACCTTCAGTGAGGTGGGCACAAAGCGCGTCGCGTCGCCAATCAAATTCTTTAGCTGCGGCTTCGCCTCGATCGTCGTTCCACTGCTGCCACCGACACCCGCATCGCCCGCAACCGACTCCAGATGATGTAGTGGCAAGGGATTCATCGCCGGCGGTGCCGACAGCACGGCACCACTCGCTGAACGAACGAGACAAAATACCATTCAAGAACATTTAGGGTATTCAAGTACCGAGGATGCAACAATTTGAAAGGAACCCCATAGGCAAATGCTAGCGATGCAGTTTCTACCTCACGAGAATAGCTCACGAAACCTTACGTTTAACTAAAAAACCATTCTTAATTAATTCACAGTATCTAATTGAGGGAACACTGGGTTTATAGTGTTAACTAATTGATTATTTTGAATGAAGTTGTGATGGAAAATTGAGCCAACAGTCATACGAGTCTTTTGCAGCATCAGAATAGAGATGGCCTACAATTTAAAACGTAAGAAGATAAAATGACTCTTCCCTTCTTTGGCCACGGACCACACCGCCCGTATTACAAAAGTGAAGCTGAAGCGGACTCGATATTTATCAGTTTGAATCTGGCAGTCTTGTGATTTGTGGAGGTTTTCGCAACGTTACTAGTCCAAGACCCTGCAATTTGGAGCATGTAGGCGATATGAGGAATCACTTCTTTTTGCTCATCAACCGCATCACCACGCCAGAACTTGTGGAAAAACAGATTAATGTGCATAAGATGTTCGAACCGCTCTGATATTTCGCCTCAGGTACTCGAGGGTTTTCGCATTACGATGAGATATATTCAAATTTTGAGAATCTTCTTTTGAAAGCACCCTTCGACAGTTTTAACAGCAACAGTTTGACTAATGATCACAAGCCATTCCGCTCTATCCATCGATTCTATTCATAACTAAGACTATGTTAAACCGTTTGAAGGAAAGTGGATTATTTCAATCGGGCAAATTGAGCGAACGAGTGCACCAAAAGGAATTTAGTACAACCGCGCTTACTTCTGCTGAACAAAGGAGAACCGCGACGAAACGATAGTGACTTGTAAGAATTAAACTATTTCTTCAGAACCACGATCCACCACAATGGGATCAGAATTGCAAACCTCGTATGAGCAATAGCATTCAGATGCCCCTTTCTCCCTCAATGCCCCTTAGAGTAAGGAAGTGAAGTATATCGAACCGTGGTTCTCACTGGAAAGGTAAATATGTAACCATTCAATCACAATTGTTCGAAAAGCCATAGTTAGACCCTAGCTCACACTGAGACACCAAGTAATCATAGGCTGCTAAGTTGGACGATATTATGAACTCACAATTGTGCATATTTATGCGCAAACCTGTAGCAGAGGCATAGCCGGGCGCTACAACACCCGGAAAACCGGGTACACCCGCACCCACTGGAGGCAGCGGTATTTGCGACGTCGGAAGACCTACAAGCAAGAAAAGAAGCCTATTCAACATAGTGAGTGTTGCTGATCAAGCTAACTTGAAAAGAGGCGCAAAGCTTATATGTTAGACACCAGGCCCACTGCGCACATTCTCATCGAATTGCCAGCAGAAGGCTTTCGTATCCTCAATGAACAGGTCTACTATAAAGTACAGCTAATCAAGAGCGCATTTTTATAAAATTAACAACAAAGTTTACGCATTTATAATGAGTACACACATTCAAATTCATCTTGCTTACAAGGCAAATAGACCTAATACATCAGTTTAATGCAAAAGAATAAATAAGCATGTGTCGTACTGACGTTTGCTTCCATAAATCCATTTACGAAACAGTGCATGGAGTGAAAACAAATTAATCAAAAATGTAGAATTTGACCATTAAGCATGATAATATGAATTGCGATGCCAAACAAGAAACTCACCAGGCAAAAATCCCGAAGCTTGAACATCATTCTAAAAATGTATTGAGGAGTAAATCATTATATCAATTTCGTGTTTCATTTTATGTAACCAATCAAAGTTGAACCGACACTAAACAATAAAAGGCCAATAAGTATTGACAAATCTTGAAAAGATCGATGGAGTAACAATTGATAATAAAAGGGCTTTTTGGAATAAAGGTCCGAAAAGAATCATAGAGAAAAAATAAGGGATCCAAAAAGAGAAAAGTGCAGTCGCCACTGATGTCAAAACGCACAAAAATTTCATCGATTGTGAGAATGAACGAGCACATAAAAGGTAAATCAACCTCGACAAATCGAATCCTTCGCTGCTTTGTAGGATCAGGTCTAATGTCGGTATCTTCCGACTCGCTGTCAGTCAAATCAGGAATGGGAAGGGATGGTGGTCCGGGGGGTTTTCGCCCAATCGGAACTGCTCCCGGTGGGGGTCCAGGTATACTGACAAAAAGTGTAGCAAAATGGGCAATTGCGAGGGCTGTACACGGAACAGTAAAGTTCGTGATACGTGAACAAATGTGGGTTTAGGAAAGGTATAACCTAATATACATCCAAAGCCCAGAAGTGGACTGATTCATAGTAGTCTAACCAGAGTGGCTTCTTTAGTATCCCCTTCGTGAATGACATAGATATCCCCATAGGCATTGGTATTTCCGAGGGAGGCAAACCGAGTTGCGATGGTGGAAGGTCTGGAAGAGGTATGTCACTTGCTTTTGTTCTCTCAGCGAGTTTGACCTGTTCTAAACAAAAAGCTAGTGAAATAAAGCGGACGTATACCATAGTAAAGCATCATGTCATGTCTACGCTTGTCATAATCCTTCCTAGCCCGAAGCAAATCTTTAGCGTACTCAGGATCCTCTTTTTTCTGGTGGGAAAATTTGAAAAGAGAACAGACGTACATACAAAGTAACGAGGTTATCAAAAGTTTCAAGAAGACGTTTGCGTTTCCCCTGTAATACACGTTCGTTCAGAGATGACTGGACATTTGGGTCGTACTCTAGGCATATGTGAGGTAAAAATAATGAGCAATACCTTGCTTATCATACATTGATGCTTCTTCAAGCAATTGTAAAGGATCTTTTGACTTGAGAACAGCATGGCGAACAGCAATTCTCTGCTTTTTATTTTTCTTAAGCTCTCTCTTGCGGGCCTCTTTCCTAGCTTGATCAGTGGGATTCATATACTTCCCACTTTTAGTTGTGTTAATTGATCTACGCCCCATTTCACAAAAAACCGGACACAGATTATCAAGACCAAATTAAAAACCGCACCAAGTCTTGAGAGGCACGCAAACAATACTGACCATTTAAAGCACAAAAAACCATTGGTACTCCATAGTACAACTAAAGCGAATTTGGATCGACTTCATTTCGTTTTGCTAACCTTTGAGTCACAAGTGAGGTTTTCAATATAACTGGAAACCAAGTTGTCTATAAGGAGGTATCAAACATATAAACAGACATTAATTTAAACGTATTAGTGCTTTTAAACGCCATATGCCAGAAATCTTTAAAGGACAAAAATGGAGATTCTCTTACTTTGAATATTAGAACCCTACATTTTCATATAAGTGAAAAATTAGTGTGTTTCTTATTTAAAAGCCATTAAGGTAACATGGAACTGCTTGCCTACTTCAATGTATCTGGCAATCTCTCAGAGCCTTTGATGATCATGGAAGATGATAAGGTCTATTAAAGCATAGTGTGCACATACGCATTGGTTTTCATAAAATTTATGGTATGCAAGCTTTTTGTTTACTTGTTTTGTGTTCTTTTCTAGGAAATTTATTGGTAAGTCGCAGTGAGAGAAACAACACTTGTTATTTATTTTTTTAGTAAATGTCTTTTGTTTTGGAGATAACATAGTTATACATATTTAAAATAAGTACCTAAAATATTAATAGTTATACATCGTACTGGTCTTTGTTTAAACTAACCCTCCACTAAATTAAACTTGTTTCTGGGGTACCTTTGAAAGCCCTCTCTCGCCTGTGGTGCGTTGCTTGCCCGTGGTTGGGCTCCCGTTGATTATAGTTTGTGCGTTGGTGCTTTATGTTTACCATCACATATTAGATGATGCTCCGCATAATCTACACATTCGTAGACCCCTCTAGCCATTTCATTTTCTACATACCTTCTCGTTTTACTGCTCTGCCTTCTCACTTGTTGCAGTATTCCGCACAACTTACCTGTGCTATTGCCTGGTCTGAGTTTTTCACTCCTCGTGAACAGTAGCCTCCTTGTTTGAGGACTTTTGTGGGATGGTTTTGCTTTGCGTATTTATCTAGTATAGCTGTCCCACATTATATAAGTGTGTCCAGATCCACTACCTTTATGCTTATTCTAAATTATTTCCTGGTTCTCAACGAATTCAGGTTATTACTAGCTTTGGGGTTGGTTAAAGTAGCCTTAGTTTTGGTTTGGATATTTCTATTTCTAGGCTACTCCTGCGTTGGCAGTATTCTCACCGCGTACATCTTATATTCTAGACTAAAACCATGTTGAAGAGGAGTAAGAATAAGACGGTAGGTGCTTGGCATATGATGTAATGTCTTTCTGTTAGAATAAGGTCAGGGTGACTACAGCTGAGTCACAGTTAGAGTTTGAGATGCAGAAGGGCTCTTTGGGCCAAGATCTCTTCGATCAAGTGGTCCGCACCATAGGTCTTCGTGAAGTCTGGTACTTCGGAATCCAGTACATCGACAAAGACGGCAATCCAACCTTTCTAAGATTGGATAAGAAAATTTCGAGTAACGATTTTGCACCTGGTTCTGAATACGACTTCAAGTTCATGGTCAAATTCTACCCCGAGAATGTCGAGGAGGAACTCATTCAAACTTGCACAATCACTCATTTCTACCTTCAGGTACTCCGTATTGATTAATTCTTTTTAGATTTATTTTTTGGTGAATTCCTAATTTGGTATACTTTATTATCTATCAGGTCAAGAGCGACATAATGTCTGGCAAAATCTACTGCCCAACTGACACTGCTGTCCTGCTGGCGTCGTATGCCTGTGTTGCCAAGTATGGTCCGTACGACCCACAGTCGTGCCCTAAGAGTTTGCCGATCGATCGACTGATTACCGGCAAGTAGGTCTTCTACATTGTTTTCATTTAAAATTCGATTCTTGATGTTAGGCGCTCTTGCCGCCTTTTTTTGGATGCATCCACTTCTGCATTTCCTCAGAAGACTTTTTTGCATGTAGGGAACAGTACGATCAAACCGACGAGCAATGGTACGAGCGGATCATAGCATACTACAAGGACCACCATGACATGTCTCGCGAAGATGCAATGGTTCAGTATCTACAAATTGCACAGGATCTGGAGATGTATGGTGTGGAGACCTTTAACATCAAGAATAAGAAGGGAACATCTCTCGTTCTTGGTGTTGATGCTCTCGGTTTGAGCATCTACGAACCTGGTAATTTGTAAGTTTACCTTACGATCTCATCTCAATTACTCATCTGTGAGGACTAAGTTTTATTTCTCCTTTTACCTCAGATTGGACCCTAAAATTGGTTTCCCCTGGTCGGAAATTCGAAATCTCTCTTTTCACGACAAGAAGTTCATCATCAAACCGGCAGACAAGTCCGCAAAGGTTTTTTTCCAGATGCTTGTTTGACTAAGTTTCACTAAGCTCTACCTAAACTTTCGTTTCACTGCAGGAATTTTTCTTCTTGGTGGAAAAATCCAAGATTAACAAGCGCATTTTGGCATTGTGTACTGGCAACCATGAGCTCTACATGCGTAGAAGAAAGTCAGACTCTATTGAGGTGCAACAGATGAAGATTCAGGCCAAGGAGGAACGTGAATTGAAGGAGGCTGAGAGGTAAGTCATCAGTATTCTCTTGTATCTTGCCTAAATTCTACTTCCTCAGGGCCGTATTCGATGTTTGATGACGTGTTTAGTGACTAAGTGAATGTGGTTGCGTTTTTTATTAAGACAACGCCTGAAGGAGGAACGATTGCAACGTATGGAGAATGAACAGAAACTGCGGGAGCTTCGTGCTCAAATGGTCGAAAAGGAGTCTGACTTAGCGGATATGAAGAATAAGGCGTCTGCCTATGAAAGTAAGATTGCAGAGCTGGAGATGCTGCTACAGCAGGAGCGACATGCGCGTGAGAGTCTTCAGAAGAGCCAAGACAAACTGGCGGAGATGAACAGAAAGCTGAAGGAGGTGCGTACGCGATGATTGACTAAAAATATTGGTGTGAATTTCTACCCCTCCCTGTACGCAGATTTACCTTGGAAGCCCATCTAACAAATGAACACCAAGCTAATTCGGCACATGATAATAATGTGGATTGAATTACTGATTGAACTGGATGTGATCCCATTGGGAGCCTTACTGGGCCTATTTTTATAATGATTTAGCCAGATTTTAGCAGAGCTCTGCCGCGAAAGTATCACTTTGTTTACTGAATTTCTACTTCATTTAGGTTTGACAATCGTTGGTTTGTAAACGTGGTATCTATTAATGCCTTTGGTGCCCTAACATGCTGATTTCCTGCATTAGCTGTTACCTGTACAACTCAGCCAGCTGTTTGCGGAGCGCTTCTGGGTTACTAATCTTGCCACCCGAAGAAAGTTCTCAGAATCCTACTAGCTCAATTTCATATCTTGCCTATTTGTAGCTTACAACTGGAAATCCTAGTCTTCCCATGATTGATATCAACTCAAACCGATATTTTTTGAGTGAATGTTGCAATAACGTTTTACTAAGGGCATATGTTTTGTCAAGATGCTCACGCATTGAGCTGTATCGAAATAATGAATAATGGAGTCTTGCTCAAAGAAATAAAACTGTCGAAGAAGTTCCCGTAAGCTCTTTTTTGGTATCGATTAGAGGTCTTTCCAGATCCTGAGTTGAGTAGACTAACCGCTTCGTTGTCTCCTCCACTTTTTGTGTTTGGCTAGCGGATATGCCTTCTGTCAGTTGGAAATCATATCGTGCGTGTGTACACACGTATGATGACGGTTCTGAGTTGGTGCTTCTTGCATCAATGAATCGGTATTACCTTGCGGATGTTACTGAACTTTCTCTTGTAGGAGACTGCGGCATCAGCCGAAGAGCGCAACCGTCTGATGGCCCAGCGTGACGAGGTGCAGCGCGAAGTTGAGGCTCAGAAGGTCGCCATGGCCAAGAAGGAGGCTGAAAAGGCTCAGGCTGAAGCTGAGCTTCGCAGAATGCGTGAGAAACACGATGCAAAGCACAAGTCCCAGGTCAATGGCAGTGGTGACGGTAAGTAGCGTGATGGTACTGGGCTTATTTTGCCGTTTGTCATGCACTGTCTAGTGCCATTGAAGTATTCGTGTGCGGAGATCGAGACATGGAATGAATTTTTGGAAGTGAAATTTTGTCCCCTGTTTTTAACACTTGCTCGTTTTTTTCTTCCGTTCAGCTGCTTCGCAGGATGATGAAAGTGAAGGTAAATGGTTTGTGTTTCTTATCCTAGCCTGTTTTTTGCTAAAACGAATACTTAGAACTCGGATTCTATGGATCGGGTTGTTCCCCATTCGTAGCAGCACCTATATCGCTACTTATTCTCGAGAATTCTTCATTAGTGCTACTTTTATGTGCAAGCATTGCTATTGGCATTTGTTCTGCATTCACTCGGATTCACATAACGTGTCCTTATCCAGACCACTGAGTTGTCGAATAATCTGTCAGTGCGCAAACATCAGCAACCACAGGTCACATAATGCAGTCGAATATACCTCTCTCGCCCTCTCTATGTGTGAATGAGTGTGTGGGGTTGTGTGCTAGTGTGTTATTTAGCTAATTCGGCAATCATTATGCGATCACACACACCTCATTGCCAAGCAACTTTGTGTGTACACGCCCTTCTAAAGATTCTCCACTATGACATAAGGCGCCATCCCCGATGATCTCATTTTTTACCGTGGGTTCGGTTTGATTTCCATGGGGCTTACTCTATTTCCCTTTAGCCAAGGAACTTGAGGTGATACCAAATGTGAGGCGGACGGAGGAATCGAGGGTGACGGCCGTCTCTAAGAACGAGACGCTCCAGACGAAGCTGGCCAACCTCAAAATGGAGTTGAGCTCGACACGCGATCAGTCGAAAATGCGCGACATTGATCGTCGTCATGAGTACAATGTGCGGGAGGGTAATGACAAGTACAAGACACTGCGCAACATTCGCAAGGGCAACACCATGTGTCGTGTTGAACAGTTTGAGTCGATGTAGAAATGTTACAGTTGTCTTCATTCCCCTCCTCTTTCTGCAATTTTGGACCCTCTATCACTACGGTTACTTCCTCAATCATGCTGCTACAGTGCTATCCAACATTCCATTTTTATTCTCGCGATGCACACCTGCCTTTTCATTCTGCCCCTTCTTATCTAACGTCCACTTTATTAAACTGCTATGCTACGCTACTCTACCTTTCTCGTTAAAGCATTTCCATTCCTAGCGAAAATAGCACATAGATACGGGTTCTTCGCGGTGTGCCACTAAGAGGTGCACTGGCTCTCATCACTTCGGGCATGTGAACTTGTGCTGCGTGGGGTTCGGTGGGAGTATTCCAACTGATACATCATCACTCGGTAGTGAATGTAAGTTGGGTATTCGTTTTCTTGAGCTTATCATCGCCCTAATTGAGTCACGGGGCGTGCTGTTCTCAAGGGTTGCGCCTACCTGGTGCAAACAAATTAGCACACTTCAGTGAGCAGCTCACGGTGTGTGCTGAACCCGGTGGGTGGCGAAGCTTGCAGATACGCTGACGCAGCGCAATAAGAGGTGCGCAAGATAGTTCAAGTTTAGCGGAGGGGGCACTGCTTTAAGGCACAAGCCATCCATGGGGGCGTTAAGAGCCCCAGTTCTTCAGTGCGCAGAGATCGAGAAGGCCTTTGGCTGGGTGATAGGCGTAGAACTCCGCCGCCAGTGCGGGGGTAAAGACTAGTTCCAATCTATTGCGTGATCTCCCTCTTGATTTGAGCTTCGTCCCCGACCTTCTCCGTGGTCCGTCTTCCACTGCACCGAAATGTCCTCCTAATCTGATAGGCAGTAACGAAAATGCCGCGATGAGTTCGCTTTTTATTTCTTGAGTGGTAATAAAAGTAGAGGATTTGGGTGGTATTAACAAATCTCAAAACAGCTGTTGAATTAACTGGGTCAGTGATAATGGATTCTTTAAAGTAGCAGAGGTAGCGTCAAAACACTTTACAGCGAACATATTCCTTGTGCCAATGCTTTTTCTTCTTGAGGCTGTCAACCCCTAACATCGCAATCGAAACCACTGTGCGCATAGTTTCCTAAAGATGGCTCCAATTCTTTCAGTCCTAACTTTGCCCTGTCACTGGTCGTTATGAGGAACTCAGAATCACAGAAGTTGCCAATCACGCCCCCATTACGAGTCTTCTCGAACTCAGCTATCTATAGCGAACACTCACTCCTTGTAACACTGGATTTGCATGATGCCAGAGAAAAACGGGGACACTCCTCCTTCGAAAGTCATCTAATGAACAATCTACTGAAACAATGGCCGAAAGCACCTCCACCATTAGCGCACAGAATGTTTAGAAGCTTTAACACTATGGTGGTAACTGCAACATCATCATGAGGGACTAAACGGGCTCGTGTAGTGGAACACCATTTATCACCCTCTCAGTGCTTTGCGGACCGTACATCTCCAATTTATTCAACAAGCATAAAATTCTAATGAGTGGAATAGGTGGTCGTTTGCAATGCTAATTCATAGGTAAGAGCTTGGTCTTTACTAGTGCGTTTATTGTTCAGTCACAGAAAAAGGAGAATCAAGTGAAGTTAGGAAGGATAAAGGACAGGAGGAAGGCTAAAAGGGTAGAAGGTATTCACAACAAGAACCACTCATATTAACAACAAAACCACAGCAATCATGGATAAAATAATCTGATCGACAGCCATCCCTCACACAGCCAGTTCCCGCATAGCAGCACAGCAGACGACCAGCCAGCGTAGCAGCGTGGTAGACTAATATACATCAAGAGACAAAGAGGGAAATAAAATTGGAGTCCCAGTTGGACTGGACTGCAGAGGGAGCAACTCCCTGTCCCATCGTATCCTCCGCTTTCGCCTCCTGTGTCTCCCTAACGATTGCTGCTCCCTCCCTATCGACTGCCCACTCGCTCGCCTCTCCACCCGAGTTCTCCTCTGCTGCACCGCCGCTACCAGCGGCGCTCCGGCGCAGCGCCATCTCTACTCCATCAGTCTTCTCATTTCGCGCGTTACTACCACGTAGAAAGGACAGTCCCCCTGTGTTTAGACTCGTCCGTCTCTGTGACAGCTTTCGACGGTTCAGCTCGTTGGAGAGGTCGTTGAACACTCCTGCCATGTTAAAGCGCCGCGTCTGTGCCTGGTGGGGAAGTGTAACAGAACAATATTGGCTTGGGATATGAGACTCTTTAGCCTCCATTAATAGCCCTTGTAAATCTTAATACGTCTTCAGAACTGCCTCGAGTGGTTTGGAAGTAGCAAAAAGAGCAAATGATTTCAGTTTGAACGCACGCTTGGAAATAATGATCTGTTTCACTAGTTTCGGGATTCACTTAGCTAGCTGCACACAGCGGAACAGAGTGGTGCAACATAACAGTGGTGGCCTAAGAGAACCTTTCAAACACAGAAACACAGAAAATAGCCGCGCAGTAAAGCAGAGTAGCGAAACGTGAGAAGGATGGTAAAACACAGGACACACACACACACGAAACGCAGCCCTGAAGTAGTAATAAACCAGTATGTTGTTAATCTGAATATTGAGACACCGTTACCTCTCCGTAACCAAAAGAAGCTTAAAACAGTTAACTTTGATATAGCTCTATTGAAGTCTTCGGCAGCGACATCACAAACAGCATCATAGTTTTTCGTGAGGTCTCACTGCCAAGGTTGTGACAAGTTCACTTTCAGCTCTTCATAATCCCATCAAATTAGGTTTTTTCATGGGACTACATCAGTGTTAAACGAGAATTGACGAAAACTCCGATGTTCCTCCTATAGCAAGTGAATATAGTGAGTTCAGATGTTAAGTTGACTAGTTTTAGTAGTAAGTGGAGACCCACATTTCGATTCCAAGATTCTGACAAATGCTACATGCACAAAGACGGTAGTAGATGAATAAGATGACAATGCCTTCTTTGTCTTTTTTCCTTTCAGCCAGTGTCGTCCTTCTGTGCATGGACGAACAGGAGAGAACACTGGCAACAAGAGTTTTATCTAGGGGAGGAGGCATGGCGGTAATGAGAGGGGGGACGGAGGGTTAGTCACGCATGTCCACACAAAGACATGAGTCATCCCTGGCCATACACTAGCAAACATCTACTGGGATCTCCGCAACGCAACAACCGAATGACCTCTATCGTACGGACAACTTACCCCTCCAATTCACCTAGTCCTCCCAGTGTGCGTTCACTGCGAAGCGATTGCATGTGCGAGCTCAGTCACCGGGAGTGATGCAATTAAGTCACCTCAATCATGCTTGACCTCTGCGATTTCACATGCGGTTTCGTGAGATCATGAATTGTACAACGGTGAACAATTTTTGTGAAAGTTGCAGCCCAGGGCGCAGTCACATCACCGCATATGGTTGTGAATGAATACACGCCAACAGGCAAGTGCACCTCTAATAGAGATGCCAATCTTGGCTAGTTAATCAGAAGTGAGCTACTCAACACTCTTGTACGTGATCGAATGCAAACACCCGGTAAGGAGAAGCTACAGCAAGATCACACAAACTCAGTTAAGTACTATTATATGTCTTTGCGCAAATAAGCGCATGACGAGACCACCTCTTCGTGTGTGCAAGTTTTTTTTAAAAAGGCGATCCACTGGTGCGGACAAATGCCTAGTCCAGCTATGGAGGAAACGTCCGACCAGATTTAACGCAGGCACTAAAAGAAAGCCACAGAATATTCAATACTATGAAACTACCTAATGTGCCGTTGTGTGTGTTTTTACGAGTGCAAGGATGTATCGAGGCTCGGTAGAGACGTGACCTCTGGAAAGTGAGACAGAAATTACTCCATGACAAACAACGAACACAGGCCTATGGTTGAATCAGAAACGGAAGGCTCTGTTTGGATATCTCCCTCCATGCCTACAGCGTGGTGAAAGTACAAGGTTTAGGGGATTGAAAAAAAGAGAACGTGACAGAGTTAAGCCAAGAGGATAGAGATAGAGCGACAAGGAGATAGGTTTAACAACAGTGTGTGTGTCAAAACCACTAGAGGCCTAGCACATGATCGCTGACTTTTGTTTACGATGACAAATACGCACACGCATACGAACCTACACATATGCTCAGTTTAGTGAAGGCCAAATGTGACAATCTTTTTTGATGGCAAGCCATATCTTAATCAAATAAGCTACGTACCTCAACTACACAATAAGAGGTATTAAACAGGGCTCAACAACTTTTACACCAAGCGTTCAATCGCCTTACAAATGGCGGTTATCAAATGAGGGAATTAATGAATGCGACGCCATTATAACCCAAAACTTCACAAAACGGCGTCACTTCAAGTTCCAATGGATCGTTTGTCGCCGCAAAAACGTTTCGCATATGCAAGTTCTCGTCACAACGCCCAGAGATTGCAGTCCATTTCGGGGCGTGGGTGTGTATGTGTGTACAGAAATTTGATATTACTTCGAGCACACATACGCCATGCAGACTTACAGTAAATTTTGACTCTATATGAAATTGAGATAATACCTATTGGAATTTATCTTTCGACTTTAGTGAGTCCAGGTAGACAAAGACAACTTTTGCGCAAGTTTTCTTAAAACGAATGTGACATTTTATGACAGTAAAATATCGCCTCACTGACAAGGGCAATTAAACAGGATATGATTTTGACAACATCTAGCGGAATAATATTTGATTTGCTGGAAGGATTTTAATGGACAGGAAATAAATTACCGTATAAATTGCCATAAACTTCATAAGATCCTTTGGGGTTATTAAGAAAACGGACTCCACTGATAGTGAGGTGAGGTTAGCTAACATTTGGGTAATGCCTGACAGACCCTGACCTCTGACGCTTTAAGTGAGTCCAAAATGACACAAAATTACATAGGTTCGCGCAAGCCTGATATAACCTTTTGTGGTCATGACGGAGACCAGGGTAACTTAACAAGTGTCATGTGCCTGTGAAGTTTATTTTTTCACAACTACTAGTAAAAGTTCCACGATTGCACAAAAAGGAAGGGGTGAGGTGGACTTTACTCCAATTTTTGTGCAATACCTAGTTTACAACGTCGCTACATCATCATTCGTGAAAGGCAAGGTGGAAAGGTAGAGCAATTGGAGCCCTTTGTGGCACAAAAACATGATTGACAATGTGAATTTTGGTATGGGCCGTCAGCAAAAGTCCACCCCCTCTGATTCTCGGAAAAAGAAAAAAAATGAAGAGCAAGAATAGTAATGATGGTGCAACCGCGTCTCGTGCAGTAAATTATCGACCTTTTAACCTCCACCAATATGCACTGGAGTCGGATATTGCTGAGGTGACGAGAATTTTGGAATAATTGGGAAAAAAGAGGCATAAAACTCATCAATTGTGTGAAAATTAATAAGTTGATTAAAGTGGCAGCCAGCAACAACATATCAGGTAGTGGGAATGCCATGGCAAAAAAGATAATAGATTTCAAAAGTATTTGAGCAGGTCTTGATTAATCATCTAACTGAAAAGAGGATGTGAGAACCAGGGAGCATACAGATCCAAAATCCATCAATATCTGTAGAACTCGCATTTCGAAAACGGCTCCAATAAAGGGTATTGTTTCCAAAAAACTAAAGACTGAAAGGCCTTGACATTTTAAATCTCGCAGCCAAAAATATTTCAACTTTAGAAGAACCCAACTAATCGCTTCAAATCCTATACGACGAAAAAATAATGCAAACAGAGACATCATAGAAGGTAGAAACATGACGAGCGTGCTTTGCAGTGGCCAGGGACTAGGGTCAGAACTAGTAAATAAACCAATCAACTATGGGAGTTATGAGGCAGTCTACTTAAAATTATTTCAGTAGCATGCGACCTTGACAAAACAAAAACACGTACCCGCTCCTTATGAAGCGCACACAACTCATTGAAATCCATCGTGCCTTTACCCATCAGAGTGTCGTAATTGGAAGTCATTCGCATATTTTCTGCATACTTTCTTTTCCTCCTGGTTTCTGGAGACTCATCTATATAGGGTAAATTGATCAAAAAGCAAAATCGGGTGAGATAATCTCGGGAACCGTAAAGATGAAAGAGCTGAATATAATGCAAAAGATCAAATCCTACTCAATAATCTACATGTTGGAATGGAACCCCAACAGACAATACTCTGCTGGCACGGCCAGATTTTTCTATCTGAGCTCGGCGTCGCAGATATGTAACATACATACCCTACCAATTTATGGCATCCGGTTGCAATAAATCGCATCGCAAATAGATTGATTCGATTTAATACGACAAAACGGTCAAAAAATATCCACAGTTTGAGAATGATTACATTATTTTCAGCTTTCGAGCAACAGTTGAATTAGTTGGGAGAATGAATGGTGACCGATTTCACGCCAGAACAATAAGATATTAAATCCAACATGACTCGAAAAAGCATCCCCATTTGCTTTACCAGCTGTGATGTGTTTTATGGCGAAAACTGTAGGTTGCATGCATGGTAAAAAGAAGTACACAGCAGTAAAGGAAAGACTTGAAATGGAGTGAACATCCTCAAGAAACATGTGCCTTGGCAATTAAATGAAATTCACTGCGTGCTCAATTCGGTCAGAAGGCCTACGAGAGGATGTTACAGGTGCAACAAACATTGAAGTAGAATGATGAAGAAGTATTATCGGATGGTCTGCCATAAGGCATGTGGCATCATTTCAAAATGTCCAAAATCTTAGGACATATACCATGAAGGGAAGAAGTACACATAAGCATTACGAAAGCCAAAAACGTAGTCAGAATGGATGAATATTACACGACAATGAGATGCGTTGAGTTAGAAACTTGCACACCGTAACAGCGACAGCACAAATCCAGAAACCAGACTAAGCAACATTGAATTGAGACACCTTTCAAACCATCGTTAAGTGACCTAGTACTTGAACCTTTATCGCTAGCAACAAGGATCAAATCTCCTCTGTAGCAGGCACTTTCCCACACAGGAAGACAAAAGAAAAGCAAACTCACACAAAATCTTCTGTGCATGTTTGAAGGAGATCATCTCCTCCTTTTCGAGATCAGAGGCACGCTGAAGAAAGGTAAAAGTTGCGTTAAGCGGTCGTTGACAAGGTGAAAACATGGGGGAGAATAAGATGGGTAATGAAGCGTGCTTACCGAACCAGCATTTAGTATCGACTGACTGCTCTCGGCCATTGACAAGCTGCTCAGTGACTGACTATCGGCACCCATAGGCGCCGCATTCCTGGAACCGTCTGCAAAATAAAAATATTGAAAATTAGCCATACGAACCCTTGGAAGGTCCGATCACCTTGGGGCAAACCAACAACCCAGACTTGATCACCATTCATCAAATTGAAAGACATTTAAATCGGCAAAGGCATCAAATTAAATAAAGGGGCAACATTTAGAAAATTTGCGGACTTAAAGACTTTCGGCAGCAGAAAAGTCATGCGCACGAGTCCTGACGGTTGAACAGCCGAAAGATGGATGGATGCAAGTGCGAACACTCTTCCCATCACGTTCAGACTCGCTTTCATATAAGTAAATGATGGCGGAAAAAAATGGAAGTATGGCCGCTGGTGCACACAAGAGTGTATTTCAAGAAACAAAAAAATTTAACTTTCCAAGCATTAGACTCTGGAAGAGCTTAAACGACGACAGCATGCTCCAACGGATGCTCCGACGACTTGGTGACCTCGACCCCAAGTTCTTCATCCACTCATAGCCCCTCAGGGGCAAGCGTCTTTGTGACTCTGATTGGTGCCGAGAAGATCGGATTTCTAGGAAGTTGATGAAATCACATTGGATCTGGACTCGTCTGCCTGAAACCAACTCTCCCAACAAGAAAAATAACGAACAAACAGGAAAGGAAGTTGAAAGATGAGGACTTAAAACTGACATCTCAAAGTAGGTGCAAAATCAAGAGAAGTTGCGAACTGGGCGAACATATTTGTGCGCTAGGACCAACAGCTCAGTTAAAAATAGGGGAGGGTTTTAGATCAAATAGACGGATAACAACTCTATCGGAGGCCTGAATGTGATTATCAATGCAAGGAGAGCATAGATGTCCTTTTACGAATCCCAGTCAAATGCTAGAACAAACGAAGGTCGACAAATACGGAATCTAGCCAAACCAAAAAACTTTAGGGCTTGGAAATTTCATTGGAAAAAACTGTCAATTTACAAGTAAATTTAATAAAGCATTTCAGAAAGTACAAATAAACTGAATTTTCATAAAAAAGGTCAGAAGTGACAAGTGAAACCAACCAACACGTACCAGTAAAGCGTGGGTACTGCCGCAGAGCTGCACAAGACAATGATCAATGTGGGGGAATAAACGAGGTGTTGTTGACGTACGAAGACAGACAAGCATGTCAATCTCGTCACCAATGTGAGGCTTGACAGCCGAAAAATGAAATGTGTGCGGTGTGTGGGAAAAAAAGTTCAATACGGCGATAAGGCCATTCATTCTTCGAAAACGACGCAACGACAAGAGGAGCGAAAACGAATCCGCTGAGCCTATACAAGACGTGACAACAAAGCCACAAGACTATAAATTCGAATCAACGCCAAATCACACGATCTTGCACGTTCTCAGGTCCATAATTTATTCTTCTCCAAAGGACATTGCAGTGGATGAATTTTTATTTGCTTGCAGCATAGCTCTGGAGCCATTGGTTGTAGTTTCCTTTAAAACTGTAGGATAACAAACATGTATTTTCCTAGATCATAGCAAGAAATGTTGTATTGGATGGAGTGCTAACCTAAAGTATTTGCAAATGATTGAAGGTGGAGCAAACAAATGCAACCATTTGTGAAAGCTCTTAGTCAAAAACCAATTTTAGTGCAAAGAAACGCTGTGATGGAGCCTAGGACGGACGTTTTACACAAACGCTCCAACACCACTAACGGCTAGCATCAAATACACAGTAGTACATCGAAGATCATATATTTATAAGTTGATAATACACCGGAGAACAGAAAGCTGACAGAACGTATTATGAAAGACTGTAGGCCATTGAATAAAACACCATGAATCTAAGAGGCGATGGAGAATGAACATTGAAATCGGCGCAAAAGATGCCTAAAAGCTCTCAGCTAGTGAACGTATCCCTGAAGCATCAAAAACAGGCCGTCAATGGACAGACGAAAATTAGTAGAAATGGAAATTCAGCGCAGACAATATAGCACTGATAAGACAGTAAAGTACAGAAATGTTGTTCGTGGCCATGCCATAACGTCAGTGGAACAGCTGCGCAAAAGTTAATTTCAAATCCGAACTTGATGAGACAGATATCAGCATTTCCAATAAAACACCCCCGGTGGAGAATCCTGTTGCAAAAGTTTATTTCCGAAGTATTGATCAATGAGTCAATACCGTAGAAGAATCACTTTTAACTTCCAAAACCGGGTAAAAAACCGCAGACCGTAAATATTAAGAGGAACGAACCGAACCTTGAGTTGCCAAACATCATATGCAACAGGGTGAATAGAGGAAACAAGCATTCAAAAAGCACACCAATAACTTGGCAAGATCTGTCATGCCACAGGATTGGCCTTTGCCAGTTTTAAATCAGCTCCACAGATGACAGAGCTGAGGGAAAGGACAACATGATCCATTTTCAACACCCAGAACGGAAATGAGGGCGAAGCAACTGAAATGAGGCAAACTCAGGAAACCGAAAGTTGCTACAGTCTGAGGCATCTCAAATAAGCCAAGTCCCGACCAGTCAGTTGAATTGAATGTATAAAGTGGGGAATTGCAGGTGCAACAAGACGCATGTTCAAGCAGGTCGACAAAACAACTCCAAAAGTGTTACTTTCACTGACTGAAGTACGAGCAGATGAGTTGATTGAGGAAAATAGGGGGTACAAATTAATGTTTGAAGGGAACCGCCAGCATGATTCATTTTCCAATACAGTGGTGTATAGATTGGCAGAACCAGAGTGAGGTTGAGAAGTAATTTCAACATCCTAAACGTATCTTGATGAATCAAACCAGGTTAAAAGTTACAAACCCAAAAGCGATAATGCAGACCTCCAAGCAATCAAAAAGTTATGTCACATACACTGAGCCCCATTTCGGAATGTGTCTCCAGGACCGGCACCGCGGTTCAAAGATCCAGGAAGAGTGCCCCACCCACTAAATCGGTTGGTGGAGTCGTATTCAGAGGCTCCACTGGTGCGACCGCCGGGTGTGGTGACCGAGCCGGTGCCTCCGCCTCCCGCCGCCGCCAATGCCGCAGAGCTGCCGAGCATGGCAACGCGGAGGGATTGGAGAGCTTTGAGTGGGTCGAAGGGCTGGTAAGGCACGTCCAAACTAGAGGGGTCGAGGGCAGCCTGCTGCAGGGCGGAATGTACTGCCTCCCGGCAGAAGAGCATGTCCTCAGAGATCACTAATTGCGCTGGATACCTAAGAGGGGAGCACACAATAAAAAAGGATTTATTGTTCCATGGAATACTAATGCAGGCATAAGTCAGAGAGATGGCACTCATTGCACGGTTGCGACTACTATTATAGCTCAGTGTTGAAGGATTTTTACAGTTGATAAGGTATCCGAACGTGAGACAACACGATTATTGCGTTTGAAAAGCCATAATTTGGAAAGTTATTAGTAATAATTAGTACTAATGGCTGGACAGGTAGCGCACCTAGCACCTGAAACCAATTGAAGACTGGTGCAATGTTTACCAGTGTACCTATGGCTACAATAGCAAACTCGAACCTGATATGCCCTGTCAGTACTTCATGGAACAAGATTTCTACAAAAATAAATGCAAATAACTCCTGGGTATACAATTGAATAACCTTATTGTTTGGAGTGGCTAACGCCATGAAAAAAGTGGATGGTGGAAATACTTGTCCGCAGACAACAAAAAATAGTACAATTTATGGTTGCCAAAGGATAAACCAGTAAAATTTTAGAAAAAAATATTAATTATGATTACCTTGTCTTTTCACTGTTAAACGATTCTGGCAAATTTCGTGAAACATCAATGTAAAATTGCTCACAGAAAAAGCCTTCGAGGCTCTCACGGAGATCCCATTAAATTGTGCAGTAAAACAAATAAAAAACCCACTCTCGAAAGCTAAAATTCGACTTCCAGGGCAAGAGATCACACAACTCCTTGTCAGATTAGGCCACATTCACGAGAATCATTAAGAAACAGAGATCCCACTGTTTGCATAATCCTTGGAATAAAGAAATAGGAAACGGCTCGTTTGAATCACATGCAAGCATTGTTGAGTTGATAATCAGTTGAATAAATTACAGCAGATAATCATTAGCATTCCTTTCAACTTCTTCACCGCTTAAGTGTCAAAACGATTCTATAACTCCTCACTAAAAACTCTAGCGGACTACTCCAATAAATTAAATCAAATCAAAATGTTGGCTAATAAAGGAGAAATTTTGCCACAAAGGCAACGAAGAAGTCATCTTCGAAAGCAAAAAATTCACCCAATGCGTCAGTGATTAAGTACATACGTTTCAAGGAAATTTAAAGCAGATTCGCGTAGCCTTTGAAGTGATAAAAGAGGAAGCAGTTCATCTGATCTGCACGCATTATGATGAGCGTTTGCATGCCATCAAACTTCAAAAAACGGGAGTCACACAATTCCCCATTAGATGAGCAGAAAACTTTTAGCAAAAAAAAACGCTAAATTCACCTGGCATCGAAAGTGAAAAAAAGTGGGAATTGTGAAGGCTAACAACGAGAAATGCCGTCAAAGAAAGCGACCACATCTACAACTACTAAGAAAAAAGTAAACGCGAATTCAAAAACGGTGCAATTAAGAGAAGAAAATGCGAGTGGATAAAATCGCATTTCTGAGCAGACGATTTCACTCCTACAGAAATGAAAGCATTAAGATAGAGATTTATAATAATTCACTTGCTTAAACGATCATGAATAATAGTACGAACAACAGGAAATAGGACTGAGACGATGAAACTCAAGAAGAGAGAACAATTCATGGGAAACTGATTTTGCTACTGTGATACTGAAATTTCACTTGAGAAATGAAAGGTCACATGCTACTTATGTGAGAAAATCAAGCTGAATTCATATAGCCTCTGGCACAAGATGGGAGAGTTAATGTGGTCTGTACACTTGAAAAGTGGCCTTATTGTTGCCATTTAATGCAACCAAATGGCAAAACTCATCAAAATTTACACCGCTAATTGGTAATATGACCACTCCAAATGAACTCATGACTCGTAACATCGACCCAATTCAAGAAGGTAGCACGTAGAAAACCAGAAATATAAGCAGCATACGAATAGTCGAGGCCGATTTTACCAATTTAGGCTACTAGAGACCACGCCTTTAAGATTACAAATACCATAGTGGCAAATGGTAAATGATACGAGGGTTTCGCGTGCATCGGTACTCGTAGTCGAATCGGAGTAGCACTAGTGGCATGGCGTGACGAAGATTGATGCAATCAAGCAGTCAACGGCAATGGTTTGGGTAGGACTACATAAAACAATCAACTTTTGTGACGCAGAATGTAGTTCATTAACTGTCTCGACTTAATTCACGAAATGCAGCAACAAATTGAAGCTCCTAAAATGATGCAGTGCTGCTCTAATAAAAGGTTCCACAACACTGCAGACATAAAGTGCCCACAGAGAGGTAATAAAAGCCACAGCGACACACCAGGGCAACACACAAAAAATGACAGCACAAAAAATTTGTGACTGAGTTTAATGAAGATTGAAGATGAGAAGTGGCATGACAGCTGAGAAAAATCACAACAGGAAAAAGTATATAGTGCGGAACTTGAGAACGCATGAAACCACTTCAAAAGAAGCAGAGCATGCGAAGCTTCCACAGCACCAAACTTAAGACGTATTTGCGTGAATTGTTGCAGATCATGAGCAGCAGTCTTCGTAAAATTTTGTGATTAAGGTATGACTTACGTTTCCTGCGTATTTTTTCGATTGAAAGCGACGTCTGGGAGGAGGTAAGGTGCTCTTTCCCGACGCGTTTTTATAACCTGAGAGATAAGTAAAACATTTTTTAAATGAAACATTGAATACAATCACTCCATATGTATTTTTCATTCTCTAAGCTGATAGCAATCGTCCAGTTAATATCACGTGCACTGGAGGAAGAAATATGAATGGAAGTTTGAATTACCTCGTGTAGCTTCAATTAAAGCAATATACGCTCACGAGTGCTAAAACCATGATATTTATAGACTCCGTCTTATTAGGTGTTCCGGGATAACTTGAATGCTACGACCAAACGCATTCTCGAATACTCTTTAGGGCAGATTGCACTGATATCTTGAAAGGAGGTTTCTGCAAAACTTATCAGCTTGTAATTAGGTTGAAAACGAGTAATAATATAGATATTTCGTACCTGCTAAGGCAGGATTTGAAATGAATGAATAAGAAGTCAGTCAATAACATTGTTGTCCAAACTGTTAGCAATGAATAAGATACAAAAGCCAGTGTTTCTCTACAATGAAAGCTGCCTAGATAGACGGTTGGACAGAATCGTATAAAAATTGCAGCCAGGTGGAGAGGTGGTGCGACAAGAGTGAACCTGCCTTACATGGACGACTTGCGAAATGTGGGCGGCGTGCAAAATACACTCGCTATATAACAATGTTTCCAAATAAATGTTTTTTAAACAAAAAATATCACTGAGTAGAATCACTCAGTTTCCCTGCACCACCTTCGGATGCTGGCATTTCCAGTTGGGTACCTTTACAAAATTAACTGCTTGGTAATCTAATGCCACTGTAGTTAGTTGATGATTGTTTTAGTGCTAATATACCAGATCTTGAGATCCTGTGATCCGTACCTCCGGCCATGCCTAAAGCTTTCCAGATTTTCCGTAGGTTAGTGGTAAATCTTCTTGCTTACCAGTACGGCCAATTAGAACTGCGGGGAAGACACGGGGCGCACCACATCGTCACAACAGTGTTAGAGTAATAAATGCAAGTGACAAAGGCTGTGTGTGCTACTACCTCCATAAATAAATAAATAAACGGAGTCAATTTGACGATTAACACGTTCGCCATCGGGATCGAAGAGGAAAATCGACTACACAGCCTACAAAAGAGGTTGCCCCTAAAGTCGTGTTGATGAAAAACTAGGTGTGATTATCATTAAGCCAGGAATATCCTACATCTACTTCCGTCCTGATTTAGGATAACCAATTATTATAAAACCATAAAGGCTACATGTGGGATACGCGTGATGCTGGTAGCGCAAATTTTAAGATCTCCGTCACCAATAAAACCTTTTAAATGCAAAATTATTTTCGGCAAAGTATGGACAATTTTAAACGTCAAAATTATTTTTTTGACCTGTTAGAATCAATCAAAACACGGAGATAAAAATTCACCAACACTTTGCCCGAAGACGTGACCCTGGAGGTCTTCGGCAGTGCTCCAAAAGACACGTCTCTCAGAAGTCACGTGCTTAATCAACATTCATCAAAATCGCCTAGTGTAAGAACACAAAAATCATTAGATACACACACAAGCGTCGGATGAAGAGAACGAAGAAAGAAAACAAGATCTTATGGATCAGGAATGAGTCAGCGCAATTACGTGTCCTGCCATCACGTGATGTAGACAACAGCAACAGTGACAAAAGCTAGCCAAATCCTTTTTAGCAATACCTTGCACTGACGCAGTAGACTTGAAATCAAGGAAACTGGTCTAAAAGTCACCGCGTCGGAGCGTAGTGATTGCAATTAAACAGAAAAAAGTACTAACTTACGCCTTGCACATGCGATTGAAGAGATTCCCTGAGAGAAGAAATGGGGACGATGATCGACATCACAGTGGCAAGCACGGCATGGATAGCACAGAGGTGTGGCAAAGGAAGACTTCCATCAGATTCCGTGGTCTTCTGCTGCACCGCTAGCACCAAACGCAGCAGTTCCACGAGAACCTGCAAGGGGAGCTTCGTTAATTAATTCAATTTGTTGATCAAGCAAACCTTACAGTTGGTTGGAAGCCTTCACATCTTCCACACGAAGGGGTCTTTAAATAAGTTTTCTGATTTAACCCCATCTAGCATTTAGAACATAAAAAATGCATAAGCACCCCAATTAATGCATAGAGGCATGTGAACAGAGAAAGAATATCCCCTGGCCTTAATTGGGTTTTCAACCGTCGTATAAGTAAATTTTCCACCAAGGCTAAACGCCATAGAGCCAAAAATGATAAAAAGACCCCAACCAGACGCAGAGCTGAAGCAAGATTTAAGTTGGGTTCTACAAAGAGGGAGAAAACATGCCTCTTCGGCACCCATCTCCAACGCCACTAGGCCAATGGTGCACATCAGGTGTTCGAGGTTGTCAACCTTGTTGCTGGGATCCAACATCTGGTGGAAGGTATTTTCCGTCAACAGATAGCCAGTCTGCAGGGAAAAACCAGTAATGGCAGATGTGGTAAGTAAGCTAAGAGCATGATTTTGATACTAGCTCAAGGACTGAGCTACAAAAAAAAGCGCAATAACCTCCCTTCAGAGAAAAAAAAGGCGTGTTAATGTGAAAAAAAAAATGACAACAGTAGAAAATACAAATCCGCAGCTCTCGTAGGAACAATATACCTGCCAATATTTCTCATCTGAATAACAAATCATCGTAAAAAGTTAGGTGGCCAAAACATTTATCTTTGCAAAACGAGTCAACAACCATCACCTTTTTCATGAATAAAATATCTTGTCGAGAAGGCTTCTCTCGAGTGTAGACATTCGTGACCTCCTCAGGGGGATATATTCTGCAAGAGAAATATGTTAATTAACGCCGACGCAAACAAGAGAATAAAATAAAAGGCATTCTCAAACAACGCAACGGAGATCAGTGGCGAGTTGTTATGTCCCTCCCCCCACCACGCACTTCACTTTTGTTATCTTCAAGTTTCATTTTAATGTAAAAGCTTATTTGTCGGGCCAGGAACACTGAACTATTGAAAATAGATGTGAAAGGTAGGAAACTTGGGCAGATAACATGAGGCCAAGCCAATGCACTTTGATGCACAGAAAAACGATCTTGGCATTAAAGTAGGTGTCTTATAAAAACAATGCCGTTCAATCCATAGGAGTTGGACTGACTACTCACCAGATCTTGCGTCAACTGGCTGTCACATCTACCCTTTTTGTGAAAAAAAAGGCGTTTGCTTTTGACAATCGAACATACAAGTCGACGACTTGCTAGATCATGGAGCAACAGACTACCAAATCCACTATTTTAGATATTCAATTCTAGCTAGGTTGTGAAAAGCATGATTTCAACCTCTCCACTAACAGTATGAACACATGACCAGCCAAACTGCATCGGCGACACATCAGTTCAGAAGAAATAATAATAATACACTACGTATAAAGAATGGATTGCAGTGGTTAATGGTGGAACCGACGCTACTCAAACCATAGAAGTTAGACAATGGAAATTCTGCCATTGCCTGTATACACCAAACCGTGCATTAACTAACCATCTCATCTACTCTCCTAAATGGCCATCCACTTTCTGCAAAGGAAAACGTTCAGTTTCATCACTTTATTGACCATGTTCTCTGTGGAAAAAGATTGCTACAAGTAACATAAATAAATTACCAAATTTATCCATCAAACTCTTTACCGGTTCGCTGTCATACCCAGTAAAGCATAAAAGACTGTATTTTAAGGGATTTCAGCATCTTAGTCTTACCCCTCGTAATTCTTCATCTATTTTATGGAAGACTACTGTCAAGATGGCACAGTTCGCTTTTAATGCTACATCGGGGTTAAAACCGTAGGGTTAAATATTTATTAGCTCAAACCTGTTATCGCTAACCTGACTTTAAGGAGTTTGGGAGCATTGTTGTGTCGATCAATGAGAGCGTGGAGAATCTTCTGCACGTAAACCCGAATGGAAGCGTCGGGATCAAGAGCCACTCCGTGGAGCAAAAGGCGTAAAAAGTCCGAATCGATAGCATTCGAGATGGCCACTGTTTGGTATTGCGTTGCCACTGTGAGCATGGTCTTCACCAACACTTTCACCATCGGTTTAGAGTAATCTTTGCTGTTAGACCGTCCACTGAAAATGCGGAGACAGAAGATAAGCGAATGGACAGATGCGAATTGTACATTCAATTCATTTGAGTCATTGCACTTACCTTGGAAGGGGATCGAAGTTAAGAATGAACTTCAAAATCTCAATCTTTTGGGCATCCGGGAGGTTTTTGGCGAACTCGGCAATCGTATTCATGATTGCGTCATGGAAACGCTGCTCATCGGCTCCAACACCCTTCGAGGTCTTTTCAATGCTGGACCTCAAGATCTAGAGGTGATACAGGTGTTGTTTAACAAGTCATTTTCACACTGGGTATCAGGGTAGCTTCAAGTGCGGGTGACTAAGCAGGCTATTTCAGAATGGTTCTGCAGTACTGACGAGTCTTTCTACGCCAAAGCTGCTTTAAAAGTACCAGTTGAATACTATCGGGATGGGTGTATAAATATAGCAGCTGAAGGGTATTTAGAGAAGAAATTCAGTCCCCACTCCTGCAAATATGACATATTTCCGATTTGACTGGCAAATCTGCCATCAGTGGTGAATGGGCTATGATAATTAATCGTATTTATTATGCAAGTGGCTCTGTGCGTGTACTTAATGTTTCGACACGGATTCTGCCTCATGGAAGTAGATTGAAGTCATTCAAGAACGAGTATCAAAGAGATAAATTGGATTCCAATTTTGAATCCACATCGACTCCTACTGGTTGTGCAGAAGAAAATGAAGTTTACAAATGCACCTCCTAAAAGTAAATCTGAGACAGTCGGAATAATGAAAGAGTTCTCGGTGCGAGAATAAATTAACCCACTGCCCGTGTTTCATGATCAAGATTAACATTTGATTATGAGCAGACCTATTTACGTACTCTCAGAGAATCGAAATGCCTATTTCAATAAGTGAAGACCTCACCGTAGGCTACAACAAGGTGGTACACGGTCAGAAATGATGAATAGGAGAGAGCTTCTGCTTTCACACTACCGAATAGGTGATAACAGAGAAGAGCGTTCGGATGGTTGCAAGACGCTAACGAAAAGACATGGTTATTGCTAGTTACCGGATGACGGCTGTTTATTTCCCACAGAAATTTTTATATCACATGCGTGAACTGGCATGCCGATTCCGAAGCTACCATCAACAATTTTAAACCAAATGAAGAAATTGCCGTTTCAGACTTGTTTCAGCGAATTCAGAAAAGCCGAAAATCGAAATATGCATATCAATCAGTTCTGCTTTGAATAATTATTATAAGCCGGCAGTGGGCAATGCAAGACATTTCAAGTAGCTAGTGATATCCCTGTAGAAAATCACTTTCTCGAGGTGATGATAAGGGAAGAATTACTACCTGTAGTAGAGCTTTAAAATTGTGAAAGACATCAGGACCAATGGCACCTTTGGCAAGAGTGATGACTGACTTATCGATAACCTAAAAGCAAGAAAAAAAGATCTCCAGTGGTTAGGGTGATACTTTTAAGTAGGAATTGAGAAATCCCACCTCCTTCTCCCGAGTCATTGGACAAACCCAGCATTATCACCACTTTTACGTTTACTTGTTTATTTATTTTATTTATTTACAATAAACGAGTTCATTTCCAAGTTTACCGCACATGAAACTGGTAGCCTAGAGTGTCTACATAGTTATCCTCCGAAGTAATCAAATTCTCGGAAATGAAAGTCGGTAGTCCGCCCTTGCACTTCAGTACATCCTGACAGTTAGTGCCCACAATTCTTAGCTTGCGAATGGGCACGCCTCTAAACCAGGATTGTCTATCAAATAACATGATACTGCAATTATACTGCCGCTCCAGTCCTGCTAGATATCGTTCCGCCTTCTTCCCAAAGACCTTCCAATCCTCCGTGCCCGCCCGTTGCAAAGGGGTCTTGATGTAGACTGTCAGAGCCACGCCTCCAGCGGGCATTATTGAGAATCCCAGAGGAGCTCGCTTTCTAGGCTGCGGGTGATGGTGCTGGCGCTCACCAGTAGCTTCGTCACCACAAGAAACCGGTTTCCCCTTCCTGCTACCGCCCTTCTCGCGAGGTGGTTTCGATTCTCCCAGAAGCATCATCACCGTTTCAATGGGTGGAGTGGGAGAGGAGGAGGCCGAGCCCGCGAGGGTAAAAGAGTGGGAAAGGGAGACGCTTGCACTCTCGCTTTCAAAGCTGCTTGGTGGGTTACTGGACTCCAAATCCCCCACACCGACTACACCAAGTGCGTGACCATCACTGCCGGGAAGG
Source organism: Echinococcus granulosus (assembly GCF_000524195.1). NCBI lineage: Eukaryota > Metazoa > Platyhelminthes > Cestoda > Cyclophyllidea > Taeniidae > Echinococcus > Echinococcus granulosus. The sequence goes on along the minus strand of NW_020170384.1, from coordinate 1,667,984 downwards.
GCTTTGTGAGAGAAGATGCGCTGCGAATTGCCACGATTGAATCGAATGTTGTGAAGCGATGGTGGTTGAAGTTTATGGTTAGATTGCCCCGCTCCCATGATCCTACGTCTCGCATTAGACAAGCCGCAGGCACGCTCAAATTTAGTGGCGCCTATTGATCGCGCAAATGGGGCATGCGAGAGCGGCAAAATTGAAACACCAAGGAAAATAGAAATTAACCAGCTTCTTACACCTAAACCGCACACACACTTGCAAATTTTTACAAAGTGACGTCTCGAGTCCTTTTATCTGGGCTCGTGAAATGCCATTTAACAGAATGTTAAAAGACAATATCAAAATATAAAATTCAGAGGAGACCAATTACCATAAGGGAAAAAAAGTGGGCCAAGTAGCATAAACATGCTGCATAAATAAGCCACACAAAAGTAAATATACTAGCCGGCAATATAACGATGAGCAGAGTTCTCTATTTGGGAGATCACACACAATAACAGGATACGAATTATTTGCGGTGAAATTATTTCACTCAATAGCCCCTTTGTGACAGTCAAGGAACTGTACAAAATGGATGACAGCTTACCATAACAACGGAAATTCGTTGAAGAGTAGTTAATCTTGTGTCACTTTTACGCAGATAATTGATGAGTTCCTTTACGAGATTGTGGGCGACTTGCATGTTCTAATTTGAGAAAAAGGAATTTAGCTTGAAGCAGCAAGAGAGCAGCCAAAACGTCATCTACATCTGTCAAACTTAATCTAGTTAAATATGATGGGGTATATTATCCGCAAAAAGTGATTTAAGATTACCTTAATAGAATCCAACAAGTATCCGAAAACTAGAAGAGGGAAATCGCTGGGAGTCCACAGTCTATGGTTATCAAAGTGACTAAACAAAGAAATGAATGCTCATAAAGATAATGTGAGGCAATTATATAAGTGTATCCTTTACTAAGAAGCTTTTATAACCTGTGGATGAAACCAATGTTAGAATGAATTGATTGTACGGAGGAACAAGATGTGAAAGTGAAAGAACACAACAACTTGCGTAATCATTGCGGAAACAACAGGGATGAGGTTTGTGAAAGAAGCACGGCATACTACATCTTTGAACACGAACACGGCTTGGCATCCAGGTTCAGATTCATCCGCCTCGTTATCATTTGGTGGTCTAAAAGGAAATCGGTTTTATTTCAAATACAGATAATGCTAACCTAACGCCGAGTGAGGTAATTCATAAAATTAGAAAATTCGCCATACTTTTCGTGAATATTGAAAAGGAGTGCTGGAATAATTTTCTCCATGCTCTGCAGAGCATTCATTCGCAGTTGACCCCTAGCAGTTTTCCTAACAACGCCCTGAAGCCCCTTTATTCCTGCCAGACGAACCCTAGAAAGTATGATTAATTCTCGTTAGTTATCACTACTTCTTCCGTTCGGCTTCGTTTGGCAGCTCTGAGTACGCCATCCTAGTAAAATGATCCACTAAATCATCATACTCTCGATAATAACTAGGGGCATCCTCCTCTATTTGCGAAAATCCTAGAAACTACGGCACTATACGTGTCTTAATAAACTTGCTGATTTGGTGCCAAGTAACTGAAGTTCTGGCAAGTCCTGTTCCAACAGTAATAGGACCATTTTTAGGAAACTGGAGTCAAAAAGATTGAGTTTTAGACGATAGCAGGTATTGACTAAGGCGCTGATGGCTTCCATAGTTATATTGACGTTTCTAAAAATTTCAGAAAAATTGCAACAGTACGTATAATTCCTATGGTGAAGATCAGAAAGCAGCCTCTTGTGCAGATATTTTGCAATATTATCCAACTTATCCGGTTTTCTAGCACAATGACATACTAACTTGTCGATCCCTTCCTTAAAATTCATCAACATTATTTGAAGGTGGTACATTACCGAGTGGTTTCCGGTGTAGATATTGTCAACAACTTTTACCCATTTGGGCCTACAGGGACCACAGCCGAAAAGGAGGCGGCCATCCAGACGCCTAGGCATCGCGGCCAGAAAGTGTATAGGCTCAACGCAACACCACTGCCTTCAGAATAGCCCCTCTATCAGCCATCCACAATTTTGCAAAATAGGCCAGGGATTTGTCTTCAAAACTTTTAATTATTAAAAAAGATGACACACAGGCAGGTACGAAGATATACGATTTATACTGATGTGCCTTTAAATTCGTAGTACCAATAATAACAAGGATATCAGAAAATGTCAAGCCTCACAAGGACTCTACCAAAATCAAAAGCAATTGCTGGCTTTAAATTTTCAGTCTGGGCCCTTAATCTTCTTTACTGGTCAGGAAGTTAATAGTAAAATTCTGTCCTAAATGGCATGGCTTTATACAAACCGTATTTTTAAAGGTGATGTAGGACTTTAATTTTTTGATAAATATTGATTCGTTTGCCTTTTTTTAAACATTATCTCCTAACAGTTTATATTCGTATACGGACCCACGTGTGCATTTTAAGATGAGTCTGAAGGTCGTTCTACTGCGCTTGCTGCATTCACTTACTCTGATTTTGTATGCATCTGTCACATGGCTGTGTGCTGGGATTTTCGACATAAAACACGTTTTCAACAGATACTTGAATGGTGGTTTGAATTCTACAGATGCTTCATTTCTATTTGTGGATAAGCCTATTCAAAATTTGGATCACATTGCATTTGTGATTTATGAAGATGATTTATCCATTCCCACTTTATGTCAGTTAATTCTGTTATCCATAAGTCTTCAAATTGGGGACATTTCGGTCGCAGCTAAATCAAGTAGGCCGTTTAATCATCGTTTTATGAGAAGTCTCTAATTCTTCCGTTCTTATGTTAGCACGCTCTCATTTGGAGAAATTGAAAAACGTTGACTGTTCTGAAATCAAATGTTCCAGCAGCGTGAAAGGCCTAACAGGTACTCTTTTCTAGTATGCTTATATCTTTAGTTTATTCCAAGGGTCGGTCCTCTTGTGTGCACTTTATGGACTTTAGTACTGGACATCATTTAGTATCATCCGCAGCAAAATGCCTCTCTTCATCTTCATTAGATTCGGTCACCTCCAATACCATTGACAAAATACTTTACAGTAGGGTTTCTTTCTGAATTTTATTTTTAAAAGGCATCTGTCCGATACCATCAATTGAACTCACTGTGTTGTTTGGTCCGCCTTCGTTGGTCGGTCTTTTGCCCTGGCATAGCGGAGAGACTGAGATTCTGTGAGTTAGTTTGTGCCTCTCCTCCTATTTATCGTATATTTAAGTGCAAATTCTTTCAGATATTTGAATTTCTTGCTGCCATTTTATTAGCATTAGGTTTGCATTGCTTTCAATTATTAGGATCGGTCCTTACATACCTCTAAGTGCGGGTTTGTCATATTGAGCACTTTGTAGTTCTGTTGGAGTTTCGAGTCCTTTTTCATTACAAACTAATGTGTGGTTTAATTTCAGAAAATGGCCAAGCCATAAAAGTATGAATTCCTCAGACTTTATCAGTCTTCTTCGTTTATACTCGAGAATTACAAAGCGGTGGGGTCGGTAGGTCTCCTCCTGTCCCTCGTTTCTGCCCCGTGAGAACTATTTTTTTCTTAACCGTCAGAATATCTGAATATTCTTGTGAATTTTCACGGCTAATCTTTATCCATATGTATCGGCAACGTTCCACTAGACGTTGAACTTGCTATTGCACTTATTGCGAGCACTTGACAGTTAGACAGGTGTCTTTGGTGGTGCTGCAGGGTTTATCTTACAGTTAGCCATGGCTATCTCAATGTTCGGGTCGCTCAACTCAAAGTACTTCGTTTAAATGTAGTCCTTAGTGCCAATTTGTGGATCTCAAGCTTTGAAGTGTAGTTGTGAATTATTACAGGGTATTTCATTGGCACTCACACAACATTTAGGGATACTGCGCCAATAAAAGACGCGATGTTCACTTTTACACGTTTCTTGACACTGAACGTTTTCCTCAAGCAAGATGCGCAAACATCTAAGGATTCTTGGATGCATAAGATGGTAAGGTAGAAAAGTTTATGAGGCGATTTGCAGACGTTCTTTGGCTTTCAGTGAGCCATATATCGGCGGATAGTGCTGCGTATGTTCGACCTCCGGAATGCCTACAAAATCGCGGGAAATAGAGGGGATAAATGGAACTAGTCAACCGATTTTGTTCATTAGGTCTTACAAAGCGTGTCTTGGCGTTGGCATTCACCATCTTGAAGTATATTTAAAAGTTGCGAAGCGCTATCTTGAGCCTCACATAACTCCCGGTCCTGTATCGTTCTTTACATGGGTTACCAGGCAATTCCATCTACATACAGATCCAGTTGGTAACTGGGTGAAGAGAATAAAGTGTGGGAGGTTTCTTTATGTCAAGGCGAGACTCACCATTAATCATTTTAGTTACCTTTCCGGTACATATTTAAAGGTAATTAGTCTCCAAGCTTCATGTGCTTGTCTTCTGTGCCTCGACAGCAAACACGAGCAAGTGGAAAGACTGTTGCATTAAAAACACCAACTTTTGTAAAAAAAATATTTGGGAAGAGGGGGATGGGAGGGGCGAGGGAAAGCAGATTTCCTAACAATGAGTAGGAAGTGGGGGGAGTGGTTCACCGGGAGAACAACGAAGACATTATAAGGGGCAATCAAGAGCATAGGATCAAACGTTCAGAGGTAAGCCTGCCACCCGAAATACATGCGTCCAAGGTTTTGTGGATCGGTGGCAGCGCGCACGAGGAGAGCGACGTGTCCAGAGGGACCGAGTGTGCCAAGAGCGCCTTCCGCCGCAGTCCCTGCAGTCAGTCCGCTGCTCCCAATGCCGCCCACGCGGCCAGCCAGCTTATCACGCACCGTTAGCAGCACCCGCTCCGCCAGTTGGTTCACCGAATCTGCATTCGCACAATGAAAAGAATTGAATCTAAGCCAGTAAGGCTAATTGGGAACGTTCACTACAGAACTCACAAATATGATAAGCATATTCTTTACCAGTTTATGATAACTTCTTGCACCGAACAGTGGGGCAAAGATATCGGTTGAGGTTAAAACACCAGAATAAACGTTGGGTATTTATCACTTGATGATGATTACAGTTTTGCGGTCTTCCAGCTGCAGACGAATTCGTGACAATTGTTTTCATGCCGGAACAATTAAACCCTTGGTTTGTGGTGAGACCTGGTACTGGCCATGTTAAGGCTTGCTAAGTTCGGATTCTCTAGCACTGCAGTGAAAAGTTACGCGTGTCTGCGTCCATACAAAAAAGTGGGCCTAACCTAACGTACTACGAAGAACACTCACTGGAGGTCTCGGGTCTAGAGGTATGTACAAAACTGTTTGTAGCTATGTAGACCTATTTTTCCTATTTGTCTTTATATAACGTAGCAATGACGCAATTTGAGGCGCAGGGACAGTCAGGTGCGTCTTGTCACTCCCCCCACTAGATGGCAACATCGGTATTGGAATAATTTTGTTTCGTTTTCCTCTCCTTGCTGACATGATTCACCCTGAACAATCTAGCATTCTCTTCACTGGTTAGCTGAGTCTGCCCTCGCCTTAGCATGTAATGGCTCCGAAACAATGGGGATAGCTAAGCGCGTTCTGTTAGAACCCACCGATTATGAGCCGTCGTGAGGACGCTTATCGCTCCAATTAGTGGTCTATCGGACCTGCAAACGGCATAACGCAAGCTCACTATGATCTATGGGACCCGGACCACAACGTTTTACGGCTCCGCCAACTGTTTTACTGAAACTGCATTCGTACGGCATCGCGTGACCAGTATGACTCACAGGTGACGGAGTCTTATCGAGATTGTCCAAGCTCCAAATGATAGGCATGCATTTGGACAAAATGGCATTGAGTCATTCTCAAGCATTTTGAAAAGTTGAAGGTGTCTAATCAAGTTTTACCGAGTCTCGACTAGTGATGAATGTTTTGTCACCTCGGAAACCGGTTCATTGATTTCGCGTTCATAAAAAGCACACCACGGGGATTGTAGGATGGCTGATCAATTTCAGACGATCGTCGGGATGTTCTACCGCACCACAAAGTGGATTTCATTAAAATTTATGCGATTCAGGCTGCCAGTGGGGTAATTTGAATGCGTTGCTTGTTAGTTAGGTAGATCTAGATTTAAATTGGGTGGTAAATAGTGAGTTGTAATTATTTTCCAGTTGCCCTTAGCTATGTAAGGATTTTGCATGCATACATGGGTTCAAAATGTAGTCAGATATCAGGAACATTAAAATGAGCTTAGAGCATGACAAAGAGGCTTAATTTTGCACTACATAGAAGCCTTAAACTGACATCTTTCCTCCAAAGACGAACCCAAGCGCTAGAATCTAAGAGCAAAGCAAAGCGACAACATGGTTTACCTTGGGGTCTCCTTGATGCAGTCCCGTAAGCGTTGACGATGGAGCCCGAGGCGGCGGCGGTGGCGGCTGTAGTGCTGGTGTTGGCGAAAATGGAGCTCTCCCCACCACCACCCGTCGGGAACGCCGGACACCCCGTGACCTCCGCACGTCGCGCCTCCAACGCACAGAGTTGGGCAGGTGAGAGTGACCACGAGTATAGTGGGTCATGCAGCAGCACCTACCAAACACACACGGGTAGTGCAATCAACATACACATTTCGGAGACGGGTAGTCTGTTCTCAATGCGGAGAGGTGGAAACAGTTAACGAAGACGTGAATGTAGATTTATCACAGCAGCAGCTATGGAGACAACCTTGGGCCAAATGAAAAATAAGCTGAAGCATTTCTGTGGCAATTGATCATCAGTTTCCTCATATAGATAAATACTTGGATAGATTTAAGCCTATTGTCCTATTCAGACGAGTAAAAACTAAAAGGTACTTTCAATGCATGGATGGGCAGCAGAGTAATCCAGATGCCTTTTTAAACTACTAAGCTAAATGCAAGCTCATAGGCGGGTAGAAGTAGAACTACAAAGCAAAATTTACCCGTAGAGCAAGCTGGAATTCTAGTTTATAAACTAGTAAGTGCTTTTCTAAACTGGCTAGAAATTGGAAATATGCTCTGAACGCATGTAGAGATGTGACAGAAAGGCGGGTTCTATTTTACTATTCTCTAGTTGTTCGGAATGTACAGAAAACCAGTGGTATCGCTAACGGCAGTTTCGGCCACAGTTGCGAGGAATGCACGAGCTTCCGTGACGAATCGGATGCTCAGGCAACTAAGAAAGCTCGCAAGGGTTTCAAAGTAGCTCCCTTGTAAATTGTCGCAGCTTGCAAGGGGCATGGGATTGTTTGCATCCATGATCTATGTAGCGGACAGTCTACCAGTACGGAACCCTTATTGTGCTCTATTCTTTCCCCTCTCATGTTGAAATCATCATATTATGTCAGCTGAACCTGAAGGATGTGATTCAAGCTAGTCTGCTTAGTCCAGTTAGACTCGGTTACAAGGCTGCAGAAGCCCCTTGTGAAATTTTTGGTTCGACATTTGGAAAGGGTGTGGCATACAGTAGCAGAATGCACAGCCCAAAGATGGTTTAAATAAATAATTTGATTTGGGTAATACAGTCACTCGATGACAGGTGCACCACACTCAAAAAGACACTTTAGTCTTGATTATGAAGAATATAGTCGCATGCCGGTTGTGATTAAAATAAATCAGGATCAACGTTCTTAGAACTTAGAGCCTTCAGTACTGTTTGTATTTGGTAACGATGAAATAATTCGCCTGTACATACGCCAACTGGGAATTCACGAAAGCTAAGCAGATCAGTTTCACGTGCCACGCGTTGGTAGGTGACGCAGGATAAGCTTCCAAGACTGTCAATTTGTTCTCCAATTCCTCCATGCCTTACAAAAACACGCCGTGTCGACTGGTTGACTCGTAACTATTTAAGAAGATTTATGCGCTTCTTCATTGTTAAAAAACGTGCAGAACTCATTTGGCGACATTGTACAAGTGCGCCTTGATGACCACATTAAGAATGACCTGTACGCAAACTTTCACAGTACATATGAGCTACAATGGCCAAAGGTGACTTCACAATTAATTCTCGGATAGTAGGCCCCCACGACCAAATCGAACGTTTACGCAACTATATCTATGAGGTGCGGAGAAGATTTTGGCTTATTCTGCTACCTGCGCGTGGAATCGGAGTCGATGACAGAGGAATGCGTTTGCTTTGTCCGACTACTGTAGCTAGGACTGTCTTCCGATAACCACTGCTACCAAAGTTCCCTAAACGTAATTACTTAAAGTTAAAAAACCCATTAATATTAACAGTACTGCAGATTTTACTTCATCAAGTCACTTGTACACGCAGATGGAGCAGGCCCCAGTAGCTGACCGCCATGGAAAACTTTGAATTCCATGTTATTTTATCACCTTTTCTGGTCAATTGGGACAAAAAGGGTTAATTTCTCCCCACAATAGTGGCTAGGGCCGTTCATATAGCCATACATAATATTCCATTTCTCCATATGCAAACGGCCGGAGCAGCCAGAGTACTATTCCTGTTGACGACTTCACTGTCAACTGTGCATTCACTTAAGGAACGCAACCCAGCGGTCAGGTATCTGTGCATTTGAGTCTTAATTCACTCCACCATCTACACTTGTATAGAAAGCATCAATATCGCGTGTTCTGAACGATAAGATTACTGCTGCTTGATGCTTCATTTATATTCCCTTGAATGCTTTAGCTAGCAGCGAAATTCACCCTACTGCTTGCGTAGTCATTCAATCCAATTAAATTGTGTGTACTTTTAACCAATATGGGCAAACTTTTCATGTTATTTCCACATTTTTCTACCAGTACTGTTATAAACAGTAATTTATGATCATCCGTTGATGACACAATATCTCCCCTCCCCCCCAACCACTCTAACAACTACCACATCGTATGGCCTCGCTGCACAGCATCGTCCCGTCCCTAGCACTCATTGTTCGAGAGATGAATCACTCTTAGGCTATATTTAGAAACTAAGCAAACTCACAAGGGGTACTACCCCGTGTAACTCAGCCTTCCCGTTGATGATAACGAATTTTCCACAATTGCTTTGTTCCTGGTCAAATTGGTCAATTGCAATTCACAGGAACTCTTGTGATATTCAAAGTGAAAGTCACCACTGGAAGCGTCGGACGGAGATCGAAAGGGAAGCGGTGCTATGAAATAGATTTGTCGCCCTCTATGCTGTCGCGGTAGAAATTCATATGCTACCAATTTCACGATGCTTCACTACGCTATATCCTGAGAGATGACCTCAGAGCTTGAGAACATGAAGATGATATAATGAAGCAGAACTGTGTGCGCATCTAGAGCATCTACTAATGGTTAGTAAATAAGGGTTGAAGCTAAGAACGCCAAGGGAACTAGGCAAGTAACCCTACCTCAAGGAGAGTGAGAATGATCTCAGAGCCAGAGGAGAAGGCGCAAAGTGCCGACTCCGCAATGCTAACGAAGCCCACCTCCACGCCTAGTGGGCCGAGAGCGTGGACGAGGTCGCGGGTCAATCGGAACGGCACCATCTCCGGGGTCGGCATGAGACGTCCCTATTGCGGACAGCAGAGAAATTGACAACAAACTAGTTTTCATAGAAAATGAAGTAAGCAAATGAAAAACAATATCAGAAAAAGGTCTAAGGTTAGAACAGATGGAAGCCTAGCGCCTTAGTCCATTACTATGCCTTGTGGTGTGCATGAATATAACAAATCCGCTTTTACTATATGATATCGTTCCCACAGGTATCGCACACAATTCTTTGCCTTCGTAATCAACATTTTAAAAAAACGTATTCACTCTACAGGAAAATCCTTGAATTATTCTGGACTAGAGCAATTTCTACACCAACCAAAGATCAAGACTAAACACCTAAGAATAATTAGAGACAATTCTTTGGTGATTCAGTAACATCTTTTGATAAACTGACGGCAAAAATCTGTTATAAATGGCGTTTATTTGCGTGCACTTGGATCCTCTTGAGTTCCAATTCGAGTAAGCCGGAGGTAGACTTCAACGCGAAGCATGAGGAAGTTGGAGACAAACTTCGTAAGTGATTGTGCGATGAATGCTATAGCCACAGAGTAGCTACATTCTTGTGTATTTGTAAGGCTTGGATTGGTATTGGCCTTACAGTGATTATTAACACATTACAAGTTTGCTGACCGAGAAAGCAGGAAAGCTGAACGAGACCTTGTAGAATGTTTGGAAACTAAATATAAAAAACGGAAACTTCTTAAAAATTGCAAATAAAAACGCTTTCTGGGGTTTCAGACAGGATATGTGACAGTTTCTCATGTTTGCGAAAAGGTCATGCAGATTGCAAAGCCCAAATATTTGAGGTAGATCCGAACTCTGTAAACAGTTTCTAATTTGTATAGGACGAGTGTACCATGAAAAATGAATGGATGTGAATTCCTCTGAATGAAATAAAATGGCTACGTGCTCAATATCTTTTGATTAAACAAAACGTGTGCTTTCGTTCACCATTAGATGACAGATTGAGCATGTCATAATGTAAGGAAAAAAGTTGACTTTAATGCACTCATTCCCATCATTCTGAATTTTAGATGAAAGTGGACCATTCAAAAAGACGGCAAATTTTGAGAAGCACTCAATTACAGTCGACCATAGCAACACAGAAGAGCACAAAGAGACAGCTAAAGTTTACCGAGTTGGGGCTTTGGAAAGCTGCTACGGGATAGCCTATTTCCTTAGGCAAATGCGAATTTACAAATAAAAAGAGGGGTTAAAGGTAATTCGCATTAATATTGCAAACTTAGCACTTTTGCTTCTTCACAATTCCAGGAGCTTAAAATCAAGTCTTGGTTAATTCATTCGGCATTTTCACACAGAATTACAACATACATAATCATCCTGCTCTCACAAGCACAAATTTTAAGAAAAGGAACAAAACCTTGAAACAGTTTTCTCATTCACAAAAATAAGGGTGTCAAAAGTGAATGATCGTCAAACGGGAAATCATTTCACATCGGATCCAAAGCGCAGCAAATGAAACGGCTCGACAAGTCACTTAGACCGCCGGGAGAGACCACAAAATGGGAAGCGTTGAAAGGGGTAAAACAAAGAAATGGAATCAAAATCTATGATCACTAAAAGATAAACACAATTGCACTTTTACGCAGCTAAACAACACATCAGAAACTTGACACAGTGGCGGTCAAGTGTCTGCAAACACCTTAACAACTACGTAGATGTTCAATAGGGCATCATTAAAATCAGGCAAGAGAGAGAGAAATGCAAAAGAATGGGGAGTGGAACCTGATCAAAGGCGATGCCCAAATCTATGTGCACTACCTCCCCAGTAGTGGGGTGCAGGAGGAGGTTGTGTGGATGACGGTCGCCCAGGCCCACCAGGTAGCCTAAAATTGAGGCTGTCGCCAGCGATGCGGTGTAGCGCCATCGCGCCGCGTACCACGCGCTTGGCTCGGGAAAATGCTCCAGAAAGAAGAAGCCCAGGACCGGTCTACGCAAAGTTCAAGACAAAGTAGTTTAGCAAGTGAAGTGATTGAGGCCTTAACTGCACATTGTATTACCGCATCCAAGTGAAACCGGGATTTGAAATTCGACGAAACCAAAAAAAGAGCATATTTCAAGCGGTGGAAAACGTGAACTACTCAGATGTTGCTAGTGAGAGTTCAAAAACGACTTTGTAGACCACTCTAAGAGCTATGGCGGAATCTTGTTTTCAACTCGTAAGCTTTAGATATTTATTCTGACTATCAAACCGCGATCCCCACTTCCTTTATCCGTACCACCCTAATCGTATTCACACTTTATAATCGCACTGCTCAGGCGATTTGATGAATGTGATTCCTAGCAGTAACGCACCACTTATACTGACGGCTGATCCTACTATCAAGATTCCTTTAGCAGCTTACAGCTCGTAAATGACACGAGAAGGAAGACTCTAAGGCGGTGCAACTGCATTAGAGCATTATGTAGATTTGACCTCCACCTCCCAGCAATAACTCAGCTTTTACATCGGCAGCCAATTCCATTGTCGTGACCACCAATACACAAGAGATCAAGAGATTGAAGTGAATGGTTAAGTGTACTAGCCGAAGTCAGCACATGACTTGGTAATAATAGCTTGTCAATAATAATAATAACTAAAAGGACTACTTAAAAGCGGCATACAGAGTGGCATATTAACTAGCAAGATCAACTTCTAGCTCCTAGTACTGGCAACAGATTTCAGGGGCACAAAAGGTATCAAGACCTGAATCTGCTGCTACTCTTTTCGAGAGCTGAATAAGCTTAGTCTTGATTCGCAAGTACTGATTCAATGGTAGCACCCGTGTTTGATACCAAGAACAATAGTCCATTCCTGTATCACAAAGTAGTAAGAGTTGACGATAAAGCTATTACATTCAAAATTTAAGTGAGTTTAATTTCTGACTTATCAAAGAATCATGATGCATGATGCACAAAGTACCAAAAGAGGACTCAAATAACGGTACAAACTATATTTTGGAAATTTAGTGGTGGAAACAGTAGGACCATATGTAGGAGTACATAAAGGGGGCCTAATCCCCAGCTTTAGTACAAAGTGAGCTGATAATAAAAACACCTACTGTATCTTTGAGCAAATCTCCGTGAAGACGGCCAGCTTGCGGTCGAGGGATTTGTCACGCGCCCCGGCCAGTTTGAGTTTAGCCTGGGAAGGTGCAAGGTCGGAAGGACGGTAGCGCTGGTGAGCACCGAAGGCCTCTCCAGCCAACCACTCGCCCAAAGGAACGGTGCCCTCACACCACTCGATCAGGCCGCTGCGGCGCGCCAGAGGCACCACCTGCATGTGTTAAGAGGAAGTAGGGATAATAAGCACACTGTAGCGCCTAAGTTACCTCTTCACTGGTTTTTTTTTTGAAATGAAAGGAGCCAGATATGAAGCATGAAAATACTTGTCTAACTAGCATTTCAAGATGATTTCCTTGTCTACTTTGACTTACGAAACTCAATCGCCCAAATTATTTTAGCTGAGTGAATCATGAAGACTTTGTGAGCATAGGAGCCACTTTATCTTAAACGCAAGAATAACAATGGACAGTGAACAGAATCTAGATGAATTGCAAGCGATCAAGAAGGCCCACGTTACCACGTCATTAGACGGGAGGAACAGTTTTGTACTACAACGCTATAAACTGAAAATAACACGCACTTACCACTGATTGAGCCCCAGAATTGTAGTCTATAACATCTTAACTTTCGTTTTACATGCAGGCTTAGAATTAGCAGGCATGTGATTATCGCAAAGTACGCAAACTCAATTAATGACGTCTTTGCATTGCGAAATTGGAAGAATATGAAGAAAGCATCTAGCAAGAAGACGGTGATAGCTAACATAGTTAGGGCGTGAAAACCAACCAATAAATTCAGTTTGATTTCACCCATAGAATGACGATGTTGAGAACTGACATCGGTATACCAAATGTGGTCACCCTGACACACCGTCCGATTAACATATATCTATATCCAGAAATAATTAACCCATCCGAATGAGTCTACATTATGAAGATTTGTTTTTGAAAGTAAGGAGATATTTTACTAATGTTGGGATCAGGAACTCTGTCACTACGCTGTAAACTTATACCATCACCTATTTTGCGGATGACTTCATCATCACAGAAGTGCAAGAAACGATAGCGTTGGGCATGATGCACAAAATCAGAGATAGGCTTTATTAGCCAATATAATAAAGACTTTTAATTCGCCAAACTAGGTTCCCGAGGTAGTTATTTTAGAAGCTCAATTAGCTTAGATCTTCAATGCTAATCCCTAGGCTGCACTACGGCCCTCAGGCTAGCTTGTGACTCTCGATTACCCCGCTATAAACACACACACACACACACACACACACACACACACACACACACACACACACACACACACACACACACACACACACACGCACACACACACACACACACACACACACACCTCCCACCAGCATAGGATGAATTTCATCAAATGTGTGACCGCATTTTGAGATGAGCTTTTGCAGGGTATGAACTCCTAAACGGAATTCTTTGGGAACTTATTGCCAACAAGTCGTCGACTTATTGATAAACACCTAATCTCGAAGCGGCTTGATAGCTGAATGCTTTTAACTGGCAAAACTAAAACATATGGATTTTAACAAATCAAGCTTAATGCGTGGATTTCTCCCAACTACAGCCGCATTTGTAAGAACATTTCAAAACGGTTGAAAACTCGACATGAACTTAGTCAAATGGAGGTTATTTATCCGATCACAAGTGCACGCCTCAATACCTAAACGCAAGCACACTGAAAGGATATACATGCAAAGAAACCTACGCGAAAGCTCACATCTGGGCAGAGGATGGTTCTATTTATCCAACGTCGAATATTTACCGTGTGAAAGCGAAAAGCAGGCACAGCCGGTGGAGATAAAACGCACCATATAAGTCCGTATGCGCATGGCATTTGCACGCGAGGGAGAAAAGGAAGACGACTTCGGGCACTTGGAAGCGTTGGAGACGGAGAATGTAGCTAAGAGGTGGTTAGCTGCTGAGAAAACCTGAAAAAAGGAAGCGAACAACAGGTGATGGTACAAGTTTATACTGTGATCGAATAGTAAGGTGGTTTTGAAAACCTGGTATCTCATATATAGAGGAATGACGGAACAAGGCTTGAAAGCACGATCTGATGGAGAAATAGTCTCGATCGGTGCACATAAAATGCTGGTGATTGACCGGAGATATAAATATAATTCATCGTAAGTCAACATTTGCCTTATGTTTTTAGCACTCCAAAGTCACCTCGCTAAACTTCGTGCCTATGGGAAGCAGATGAATTTCGTCAGTTTTTCTAATGAAACACCTTCTCAACCCAATAGATGAAACAGTCTTTCTGTTTCCACAAAAAATAGCAAACCATGCGAAGATATTTGTTTAAGTATATGCTTAAATATGGAAGGCGTTCATTCTCTTCAGGATCATCATCTCAGTGACATGAACATACGCAAATAACAAAACTTCCGTACTACCAGGCTTCATTCCTTCTTCAGAGCTGATTCCTGGAGCTATAAAAGGCGACCGCATACCCTAGGTCCGATACCTTGGGGAGTGACTCCAACTTTCATGAATATTCCACCCGCAAAATTGTCATCATAAATGATAACATAACTCAAGTCCATCACTCACTTGTTGCATAATAGCATCTTGACGAGGGTCGTCACGTCCTTTGACAAGCTGTTTGCGTCGCCTTCCATCAGAGCAGAGGCAAGTGACAATCTTGGGGAGATTAAGACCACCGGCGAGGCGGTAAGTGTTAACAAAGCCCACCACTCGGACAAGATCTTGGTAGACTCCTGAGGGGTTCACCCGCGGGGGGCATGTAATCACTGGCAGAAGGTGTAGGCAGTGCTCCGCTTCCGCAGAGAGACGTGAGAGCGCACAACTTGCTGGCATTGGGATGTCACCTATTGAAGATCGGTTGGTTGAGTGGAGAAATGGATTGGCAGAGGATCTACTATAGAGACGGGGAAGATCTGGGAGACCAGTAGCATGAGTGATATCCTGTTAAAACGTGGGAGGCTGAAAGTCGGCAGAGAGTTACGCATATCAGAATGATCGCAATCCCAGCAAAACATGGCAACTCTATTCCCGTGTACCGTTCAAGTTATCCGTAAAGGCGCTATTAGGCATACTAGTCCGGCATCAGCCTTATCATGAGTATGCACAGCAGCTGGGAGACTAGTCGTACAGGAGGGATACACTGACCGTTTGACTATAGTAAGCTAGGGATGGTAGAAGTTGGATTTTGATTGGAGGAGATGGAACAATAGTTGAGTCGCTCAGAAGAATCAGCAACACGAATAAAAAAACAGTCTGACTTGACTTCGCTTTTCCACTCGAAGTCAGGCAGTGGCACCATTTTTCAGGCGCAAAAATCGAACAAATTGTCATTTAATAAATTAATATTCGTAAAACACGAAATGGAAGGGGCACGGACCTTTAACATTGCGTTTGTTCTCCACATCCACATTGGCCCATTCAATGTAGGCCGTTGCGAGAGCCTGCATTTGCGCAAAGATGTCCTCACGAGTCGCGCCTGATCTGCAGACCTCGGAGAAGAGCTGACGTGCCAAGGCTACCCGACCGCCATCTCTATCAGCCTTCAGCACAAAAAAGCGCAAGTAACTTTTGTAGTCCTAGTGGACTCAACTAAGTTGGACGACCATGGGAATCATCTAGCGCCCGTGATAAGTAAAAGAAATAACACGAGGGATTACTGATCCAAGGACTTGAGTTAGTAAACTGTTACCTACTCCCAGTATCCCATCCCAAAGACGAAAATGAGCCTTTTGAAGTGAACAAAAGTTCTTTTTATGATGCCATAAGTGGCCATGGGGAACTTCCACTGTAGCCAAATGGCCGAGAGTAAGGTTTAAAATAGCTGATGGAAAAAGAATCAGGGCGGGTAAAGGAAACTAGAGCGAGTAATTTCAATATCTCGATTTGAACAAACGGTCATGTTAAAAGGCATTGTCCAACGTATCTGGTAAACACAAAATTTGATAGTTTTTGGAAAATTGTGACTTTTCAAAACACGAAGTGGCTTGCTGACGCAAATAGACCATCCAGTAAGAACTCAATGACCACCACCTACTGAAATTTCCAGGAATAAGGACGAGTAGCATTTATAATCGAAAAGTAGCCAGAAAAATTAATCGTTTGTTCACCTTTACAATCGTCAAAAAAGTAAACAAGTAAAGTGAATTTATTCCTCTACCTAAGGTAGCTTACACCTACTACTAAAAGACGGCAGATTGAAAATTACCATGGCTTCAATCCTTTGGCGTTTTGAGCGGGAGATCGTGGTGCTTGAAGCACCCCCTTGTGGGTCATCCAACGGCGCGTTGACCAATGAGAGGAGAGGAAGGCCCGTGTGATATGGGTGCTTGCTTAGCAACGTCTTGACCAACTGAAAAAGGTAGTAAACACCTCTTAATTTCTACCACACTCAAAATGTTACAACGTTGCTACTGTGATGCCCGTGAAGGTCTTATCCTGTAATCGAAGTAGAATTGAAACGAGTCGCTTTCGTCACCACAAACGTACCATTGACATTAGAGAGATCAATGAAAACCGCTTGCCTTTGCTGCGTTCCTCATCCTTACCGAGATGATAACTCCCCATAATCTATTTTCGTCAAATAAATTGATGAATTTAAACGAGATATTGAATCTCAGTGACTCCTACCGCAGTTATTGATCATTGTGGCATTTCACACCAGAACTTGACCGAAATGCTAGTAAATATAATTATTTTGGAAGAGGTCGGAAGGTTCATGTAAAATTCACAGAAGTTTGAGCTCAAAGACCACTCCCCAAACTGCGCATCATAGGAGGTAAGTTATTGTGACCGTTAAAACGACCGACTCATGACCTTTTTACGCCGATCATCGCAGGCGAGATGAGTCTTAGCCATGAAGTTTAAACGCATTTCAATCAAACTGAAAGATGCAACCACAAATAAACTTAAATGAAACATTATGAACCAATTTAAATGAGTTATACGGGGTACTAAGATACCCACTCAAGCCAGCGAACATGCCAAGGAGAGCCACCTACCTACATAGCAGACAGCCTAGCATATCCGAAGAGGTAATTGGTGAGCTGCTACTACAAGGTAGGAAACTGAGAGCTTCGTTAAGGCTGCACGAACTAGACAATAAAGGCTAACTTAAAGTCTGTCGGACAGAAAACATTCGCGACCATCCTATTCACCTTGGCGAGCATTGCATGAAACGCTGCCTGCGTTTTGCTCCGCCTCTCCTCTTCGTTGGGAGTAGTGAGTCGGACAAGAAGTTGGGAAAAGAGAGGCAAGAATTTGTCTACCCGGATGGCCCCGAGATGGGCCTCTAGTGAGGCAAGCCAAGCGGGTGTAAAGAGGCTCTCGGTGGCGGAACCCTCACTGAGGTCGCAACTAGCCAGCCCACGGTTCTCCGCCATTTGAGAGAGTGCGTTCAGCCAGAGGGAGACTAGCCGGTAGATCTGAATGAGGGGTGAAAAGGTGAATGTGTTTGCGTTAGTTATAACCGACACGGATGAGTGGCTTTGGCCTCAAAATCAACTACTAATCGCTGGAACGTTAGTGACCGCCGAAGCAGAAGAATAACTACGGAGTGAACCTAGGATGACAATTAAAACAAGAGTTATTATATACCTAGACACGTGTATTTTTGGTTACTCGTCAAAATGCCCATAAAACTACACCCAAATTCGTATATCATATAAATTCCTCAGAAGCAGCCCAAACACTGCACTCAATTGAACCATGTCTAGTTGTAGGGTTATGGGCTTAAAAACTAACAATGACCCTGGTCCCAGAACAGGTATAGTGCATTAAACACAAGTAACAATGAAATTTGATGGGAAAATCCTACCTTGAGGTTAAATTTATCACTCCGAGCAAGGCACTGACAGTAGGAGAGAATGGCAGTAGAAAAGAAGTTTTGAAGGCTCGAAAGAAGGTTTACTAGTTCCACATTTTCCAGGGTTGATTGACGCTGCAGCAGTCGGAGGAATCGACTAACAAAGTAATTGACAATGGTTAGTAAATCTTCACACGATTTTTGAGAATCGAGAAGACTAAAGCAGTGCAAAAGTAATTCTCACAGATCGTGAGATCGAGGCCTCGGTGATTATCGTAGCTGGAATCAATCACGCCTACAATGAACGCTGCAGCCTGTGCTTCAAGAGGTGGAACGAATCAAATCACCATTTACGGTTAACTTAGGAGCAAACCTTTTCTTATCGACCTCAGTGAGACAAGCAGCATCCGCGTCAGCATCAGATAGTAGTCTTCTCCTGGCTGCAAACTCTGGTGATCGCAGGTAACCGTCAAACACCTGATACTGAGCATCAGCGAACTCTGCAAGTACAGCTAAAGCGTCCGCTGAATTGCATAGTGGCTGTTTCGCCTCTGACGACCAGCATTTATCGGCCAGCTCGATTGCCTAGTCGAAGCAAAAAAGGCAAATTACGTTACTTAAATTCAATAAGTAAGCAAACTCGACGAACTACTCACCGGTTTGAGCCGACGGACTACGATATCGGCCAAACTCATGGCACTGCATTCAGCTAGCCACTTGCAGAGGGCAACAGTGCAAGAGAGGTATGACTCCAGTAGTAAACGAGCAGGAGTATCATGACTGAGCTTCAGGTTGGAAATAACCTCCGTAGCATCATTTAATACACCCGTCAATCTGGCACACGATAGAGATGTCTCTCCACACAACCGCTGCAATTTTGATCGAGCAAGTGCAAAACTAAGGTTCTTCCTCAGATTTAACTCTCCAGAAGCAATTTCAATTCGTGGAATCGTCCTAAGCAGACGTTCGGCACATGGCACGTTCCCACGCTCGATATACGAATCAGCAAGCTGCAACTGTGTGTGGACATTCAACAGTGGTAGCCATGAGGACGAATCATCCACAGAGTCAGAAAGGGCTTTTGACAAGCGCAGAGAAGCTTCCAGTAAGGAAGTGAGTTGAGGAGTATCCCATTCAATGCATTCCTCTATGGAGGCTTGAAGAAGGATAACTGAGGAGGCCACTCTAGCATTGGAGGCATCCGGTTGGTTTTGCAGAAGGGTACTTATATGACTCCAGGCTTGTAAGATGTTTGCTTCAGATGCAAAGGATTGAAGAGTGACCGGATTCTCCGACAATGACCTAATTGAGGATGATCTAAAAGTCGTGATATGAATGAGAAGACGAATCAGTTGGAAGATCAGATGCACAATGAGCGCTTAAGTCAGGCCGAGACTTTAATGGCACCAGTTTGGGCTACCACGGCAGCACCACATGCAGGAGCAAATGGAAAGTACTCTCCATTGCCAAAATTCCGTGCACATATGGAAAAGTGCGATGATGAAAGGAGTTTCTTGTGAAAAAGATGTATCAAACCCACGATAAGAGCTCAGCAATATGGTATATAATTGATGTAAGCGTTTTAGTTAGGCTCTGGGATAAGTATGTATATATTGGCAAGTGGTTGTGCCAAAAAATGGATGCAGCTCCTATTCCTCAAAGTTTAGTCCTTTATAAACTCAAATGTCCCGCTTTAACATGGAAACGTTTCAGATGCAACAAAGATAAAAGGTCAAATTATTTATGACATAGCTGAACAAACAAATCGCACCGTCGATCATTGACCAGTTTCGCGACATATTTCCAATCTTTACAACAAGCCGACTGATAGAGAAGGTAGATAAGTTTCTCATCCTCAAGATTTGATGGTGGTGTCACCTCCGGCTCATTCCACTGACCCATACGAGAAGCACACTCCCGACGAATACTTTCCAAATTGGATATCACACCTAAATGATATTCTAGGCCATAAATCGCGATCCAAACCTTTGTCATAGAGGTATGGAAAGTGGTCATATCAAACAAACCAAGTGCACTTTCTATGGCTTCGCGCTGAAGAGTTAGAGTGGGGTTTGCAGGTGGTTGAACTTTGGAGGTTGGCAGAGTTTTGAAGTCAATGGCAAGGAGAATATTATCGCGTAAGGTAGGCTTTGTTGATCCGTCTATTCCCCAAGTATCAGAACGCCAAGCAACACGGTATTTGGCCTCTGTCAAAGCTGACAGGATGTTGGAGTCTTGTGCTGGTAGAATAACAGTGTAATTACAGCGAACGGTCGGCGGAATCAGTAACTAGTAAAATTCCGAATCGCATTAATCCACATATAAGAGCCAAAATTACAACTTTAAATCAAACCCAGCGTTAAACAGAGGATGAAAAAGCATCACAAACACACATAGAAGATCAGTGGCAAGTTGTGAGAAGGCCTTATCAGCACCCAAGCGATGAAGGCGCAGAGCGATTTGCGCAACGTCGGCACTGCTAGACTGGTCACCCTGTCCCGTCCCCTCCTCCCACAGAAGGCGCCATCGGCCGTCCAACTCATTAATCGCACATCTGTATAGCATCAAAAGGTGTATTGCGCTCAAATGGCCCAATATCAAATGGGATTAATGGATATTCCATAATAATTTTCCTCCTCAAAGTGCCCATGATCTTTGGTATCTTATTATAAGTTGTGTAGCCATACAGGTAATCTTACTAAGTCCTTCATACAAATTTTTACCGAAATCGATCCTCGAGGGCAATACCATCAGCAGATTGATCAAAGAATTGAGCCATTGCAACTTGCGCGGCCTTTAGCCCCACGAGATCCTTCTGGGATGTGCATAGATCAATCCACAGATTCTGCGCCACGCTGTCGTAAAGCAGTTCTCTCGGTCTTAATTCAAAAACGAAATACATAAGCAATTTATTTTAACAAAAAACGACACCTTCCAAGCCCTCACCGTTTAATCCACGCTAGTTCAAAGAAAAGCCAAGCATTCTCCATCAAGCCAGCATTGAGAGAAAGTTTTGAAGCAGATAGCCAATTGAGATCCCATTCTAAGTTTGTTGCGATGCTGGAAAGAGAAAGCACACATATTTTGCTGCAATTCGAAAGGCAAAGCGATACAATTTGATAACTTAAATATGACTGACATCAATCTTGAATTAATCACACTAGAACGCACCCTGACCGAATAAGCCATTGTGAATAAGTATGCAGCGCAATTAGGATGGACTGTAGGAACTGGGCTAGCTGAGGTCTCTCTAGAAGAGTGTTTAACACTCCCATTAAGTATATAAGTGCTTGTTCCATGTCTTTTCCAGTACGAGGAACGGATAGCAATCTCAAATTCACGAATATGGCGGCGAAAATCCAGGGTACTAGCCGCTGTGCCATATGTACCTGTCAAAAACAGAAACTCCTAGTTTCACCGTCAATTTTGCGAAGGTGGTTCAAATCAAACCGGAACTTTTCGTCATACAAATAAGTAAAGGGATGGCAGTAGCACATGGCGTGTAGTCTACTACTTAGCACATAGCGAAAAACAAGGTGTCGTGTCAACTGAGGCACAAAATCCGAACCCAAAAAAAATCTACTCATATTCACAGGAAGCTCAAAGTACACTACAGTGGTGGCACGCTCAGTCACACAGTAGCATACTTTTATGCGCCAGTGACGATCCCTAACGCAGCAGCAATGGTTTCCAACACTCATCCCTGTGAAAGTAAAACTAGTGAAATGTCCGATCTTGCGTAGTCGGAGTACAAATGGAGGGAAAATTGCGCAAAGGAAAGTGCGCACTAAATTATGTTTTGTGCTTAAAATGTGTTATTTT
The DNA here is from genome assembly GCF_000524195.1 of Echinococcus granulosus. Classification (NCBI taxonomy): domain Eukaryota; kingdom Metazoa; phylum Platyhelminthes; class Cestoda; order Cyclophyllidea; family Taeniidae; genus Echinococcus; species Echinococcus granulosus. The sequence goes on along the minus strand of NW_020170384.1, from coordinate 1,645,777 downwards.
CGCTTCTGAGCTCTATAGTGCCGGTTTGACCTGAACTCTCCTTATATCCGCATCGGACGGGATGAAAGTTACGAGACACTTACCTCCGCAATAATAAGGGGTTTAAGAGCCAAGAAAAACTCATCTAGTACTAAGGCTTTATCAAAAAGCCACTCAGCGATCTTCAAAACTGTAGTTTCTGGACAATCCCCGCAGCTTAACGCAAGGTCAACGAGAGCCTGAGACCTCAGTTCATAGAGGACGGCTTCAGTGACATTTTTGGTTGTGAATTTTAATGCTGACTAAAAAGAATTAAGGTTAATTTCCCTAAAGAAGGACCTACCTGTGGCTTTGCGCCTCGCGCGTTTTTAAGTTCTTCGGTGGATATGTACGGTGCTAGTTTAGTCAAGATGCAGATCCTGCGTTCGGCTTCTGAGATGTTAAGGGCACCCAAGAGGGACATTTTCAGTCGAGGATTGCTCAAGATACCACGGAGACA